>NW_011494870.1:3705512-3709528 GCF_000754665.1 Bison bison bison
ATATATAAATCTATCAGATTATATGCTTTAAATTGTACAATTTGTTGTATTTAAACCTCAAAGTTTTTAAAAATAAAAATGAAAACAAAAAATAATAAAACATGATAACAAATTTGGTCATACTGAGAGATTTTGAAAGCTTCAGATTGAACTGATAGAACACTAAGAAAATATAAAGTAATGACTACAGGGAAAACATTTGATCAAAAAAGAAAATGTAATTCTGATATATGCTACACAGCTTTGTTGTGAATCATATTTATATAATCATAATAAGATTTGGGCTTCTCAGCTGGTGCTAGTGTAAAGAACTTCTGCCTGACAATGCAGAAGACATAATAAGATGTGGGTTTGATCCCTGGGTTGGGAAGATCCCCTGGAGGAGAGCATTGTAACCCACTCCAGTCTTCTTGCCTGGAGAATCCCGTGGACAAAGGAACCTGGCAGGCTTCAGTCCATAGGATCACAAACAATCCGACACAGCTGATAGATTTAGCACGTGCACTCAGACACACACACACACAATAAGATTTTTTAAATAAATATTTACTTACTAAATTATCAAATAACTATATTGAGAGGATGGGGAAATGAAGAGCGTGGTGGTGGTATAAAGGAGATAAATGATACTCTCGCATTATAAGAAGTGTATACATGTGTGTGTGTGTGTATGCAGCCTAAACTTGTCATACACACTATATATATGTGTGCACGTGTGTGTGTGCACATAAATAAAAATTTTGTGAATAAATACCTTTTTTCCATTGCCAATGGTGTGTTGATTTGAATCCAGTCTTATTTAAGATAATTTAGTTTTGATTTGCCTAGAGAATATACTTTCCATCTCTTCTCAATAGTCAGCAAACATTAATTACTTTGTAAATAAAATAATTTAGCAGCATTCCAAGTGTTCTCATAATTAATATATTACTTATGTTATGGATCTTAGGTTTACACTTTATTTTTGGAACATGCGTTGAATAACATAAGCAAAAAAAAAAAAAAAAAGTGACTATGAGAAAAAGTATTCAACCTCAAATTGCCCGCTTCCTATAACTAGCTGTTGACAGCCCTGGGGATCACTCTGGTTACATCCAGAGCAATATTTGTTTTAGTCCCGTTTATTGATTTCTTAGGCTGAGCTCTTTGCTGAGACGGCAGCACACAACTCAAACAATTTCACAGAATTTAAGGGTTAGAAAGGAACTTAAAGGTTACTGAGTCCAACTACTGCCAAAATACTGTCAGATTTCCTCAGAATATTGACACACATGAACTGGTGCCTCTACTTGATGCTGAATTCAACAAATACTTTTCAGTTCTTAACTTGCTTAAACACTCACTAGGGCCAGTTATTGCTCTTCTTCCTATTTCTTTTCCTTCTCTTGCTTTCCATTTTCTGACAAGTTTTCTTCCCATAGCTTCTATGGGACTCCATTTTACCACTGATTCATTCTGTCTCTCTGAAGTTACTTTTCTAATGGAAATTATTTAAATCCCCAAGGTTTGTCCTAAATCTTCTAATCTTATCCTCTCTACATTTTCTTCCATTCTCCTAGCTTCAACCATTTTAGATAATATTTAAGTGTATATTTAACCTGGAACTCTGCCCTAAATTACAGATTTGTATATCCAGCAGCTCTTTGTACATCTCAATTTGGATGTCCCACAGGCATCTCAAATTAATCATATCTAAATTAAACTCATGGTTTTCTCCCCGTATACATGATTATTTTTTATGTATTCCCCATCACTGTTAATAGAATATTATCTACCCAATCACTCAAGCAAGAAAATAGAACATCACCTAATTCTACCTCTGAAATATCTCAAATAATATCAACTGTTTTCCCTCCTCAAAGTCAATTTATTAGTTTAGGCAGCTAATTTTTCCTTTATCTTATGTAATACCATGAACATCTTCTAACTTTCATAGTTAGAAGACTATGTCTCTGGTCTCATCCTTTTTTTTTTTTTCCCACCATGCTGTCAGTCATTTTTCTAAAGTATAATTCTGATCTTCTCTATCCTTCGTTTAAAGCATTTTAATTGCTATATATTATACTTGGCATAAAGTCAAACTGTGTTAAAATGTTTTTCGACACTAGTTTAGTTCTGGAATTTCATCTCTTCCTACTAAATCACTTTTTTAGGTCTAGAAAAAAAATGAATGTGTCTTGCTCAATCATGTGTTCAAAGGGTTCCCTCTTGCTTGAAAAACAGCTGTTGAAGACTGAGTTTCTTGGGAAACAAGTTCTAAGATGGAGATTGATATGCATAAACTTCATTAGAGTGCTCTCAGGATCAACATCTGGGAAAGGGAGGGAAAGGAAAGAAGCAAAATGAAGCAGAGGAAGAAGCCCAGTACCTATGCAATCTAGGCAAAGACTTCAGCCAACCCAAATAAATTCTTCAACTAGGATGGCCCTTCCAAGTTGTTCCCAGTGTGATGAGGGAGCCAGGTATAGTCCTGCAGAGTTCAGCCATTGGATGAAGTCTACACTATGGAAGGGGACATGATCTTGGGCATGGCATCTCTCTGAATCAGGGCAATTTCTTAAAAGGGATGATGGCTGAATACTCTCAGCTGACAAAATTCCCAGTTGATCCATCAATCCTGATGGTTTATCCAAGTTTGTATTACAGGGCACCTCTGTTGTCCCTGAGATACATATCTTCAAATAACATCCTGGTAGGCCTCTTTTACTGGAGAAAACTTACAAGGTTACTGAAATGAAGTACAAGGACCTGCTGCTGTGGTCTTGAGACCAGAACTAATATTTGTCCCGCTTCTCCACTATCTATCTGAGATTCCCTTCACTCTCATTGAGCACCTCTGCTAGTCTTGGTGGCTTCCTTTGTAGTAACCTACACTCAAATCCTTGAAGACCTGAGTCCCTGATTGCCATATAGCATTCTGTATTGGTGACTACTTCACGTGTCCATTTACCATTCCTTGGTAAAGGAATTTTAACAAACTTGCAAATGTTTCATCTGAATAATAAGCATATTTCTCTATGCTCCCATTATTTAGCAGCAGACCTACTTCTTCAAGTAGTTCAGTTCCTCTGTTAGGGTGGTAACTCCTCTTTTTCCCTAGTTTTCCTTTGACACAAGAAGCAGAAACTATCTTGGAAGAAACTGATAGCTTATGGTTCTATGGGGCCTTTGCAGTATTCAATAATGAAAATGTTTCTTCTCTTAAGAAACCAGGGCCTTTAAACCCACAGAGCCCAGATTTGTGTGAGTAGGAAACACAAATTTCTAAAAAGGGTCACTTGGAGTTACGATGGCAAGCAGAGAAACTTCTGTTATCAACCCTTGATTCTCAAATCCATATTAAGGATACCACACCAAATAAACCTCATTGATTAAGGGTATACGGTATTCCAGAGGATGGCACTCTATACTCATAACGGATCTTCTCAAAGCTGGTGGCTTAGTTTTGGCTTCAACAGGACCTATCACTGTCAATATAAAAGCTTCTGTGTACTCCTCCTTCCACGGTGTAAGGGGTCTGTGTAGTCAGCTTGACACCAAATGGATGATTAATGTCCTCAAGGGTTAGTGCCACACTGAAAAATCATCATTGATCTCAGCTGCTAGCAGATTGGGCACTTGGGATTAACAATAGCTTCAACATTGGTGATAAGTGTTTGCTGCTGCCCCATGTACATCTCCATCTTTACCACCATAACTATTAAGTTCACATGTTCATTTTGTCAAATACATGATAGCTGATGACCGATGCTGGCTGATGCCAACTGGTTGAACTATACTGCCTTCTCAGTTGTTTAGTATTTCTTCTATGATGGCTTCTCCCTGGTGAGGATTAAAATGTGTTTCTAGTGCTCGCTTCGGCAGCACATATACTAAAATTGGAACGATACAGAGAAGATTAGCATGGCCCCTGCGCAAGGATGACACGCAAATTCGTGAAGCATTCCATATTTTTAGACCTATGTTATAGAAGAAAAGCCCCAACGTCTTTAGAAGATGAAGATTTTAAAAAGAAG
>NW_011494870.1:3709628-3715663 GCF_000754665.1 Bison bison bison
ATTAAGTTCACATGTTCATTTTGTCAAATACATGATAGCTGATGACCGATGCTGGCTGATGCCAACTGGTTGAACTATACTGCCTTCTCAGTTGTTTAGTATTTCTTCTATGATGGCTTCTCCCTGGTGAGGATTAAAATGTGTTTCTAATATCTTCATACCAAAGTATGCTTACTCCTGTAAGTTCATCCACAAGGCTTTACTTCAAATCTCCTTGTCCTCAATCTTCTCAAATTTTTCTTTCCAGATCAATCAGTCAAGTCATTTGCCATTGCCCATGAGCTTGCACATATTGTAATCCCAGACCATTTCTCTTTCCACTCTGACTAAAGCTCTGCTCATAGTGAAGACGTATTCAAATTGCTGTCTTTCAAAGCCATCACTAATTAATGATATTTCAGAGCAGCTGTCACTTTTTAATTTACCTACATACCAAGCCAACTTATCTGTGAACCAAGTTTGGCTTTTTCTTCTGTAGTCAGTTGGTTACAAGAGACTCCCCTATGAGGTCACACATAGGTGTGGTAAGTACAAGGGAGGTGAATGATGAGAATCTGAGCCACCAACTGTGCAGCTTGCATGTGCATACTAGCCCTTTTCATGCCCAATTCTGAATGCACTGCTTCCATTTTACTATGGATTATTGTTTTCATTTACTATGAATATTGCCAGATCTTACTGATCTGCCTCTTGAGAAATTTGTATGCAGGTCAGGAAGCACCATTTAGAACTGGACATGGAACAACAGACTGGTTCCAAATAGGAAAAGGAGTTCGTCAAGGCTGTATATTGTCACCCTGTTTATTTAACTTTTATGCAGAGTACATCATGAGAAACACTGGACTGGAAGAAACACAAGCTGGAATCAAGATTGCTTGGAGAAATATCAATAACCTCAGATATGCAGATGATACCACCCTTATGGCAGAAAGGGAAGAGGAACTCAAAAGCCTCTTGATGAAAGTGAAAGTGGAGAGTGAAAAAGTTGGCTTAAAGCTCAACATTCAGAAAACGAAGATCATGGCATCCGGTCCCATCACTTCATGGGAAATAGATGGGGAAACAGTGGAAACAGTGTCAGACTTTATTTTTCTGGGCTCCAAAATCACTACAGATGGTGACTGCAGCCATGAAATTAACAGACGCTTACTCCTTGGAAGGAAAGTTATGACCAACCTAGACAGCATATTGAAAAGCAAAGACATTACTTTGCCAACAAAGGTTCGCCTAGTCAAGGCTATGGTTTTTCCAGTGGTCATGTATGGATGTGAGAGTTGGACTGTGAAGAAGGCTGAGCGCTGAAGAATTGATGCTTTTGAACTGTGGTGTTGGAGAAGACTCTTGAGAGTCCCTTGGACTGCAAGGAGATTCAACCAGTCCATCCTGAAGGAGATCAGGCCTGGGATTTCTTTGGAAGGAATGATGCTAAAGCTGAAACTCTAGTACTTTGGCCACGTCAATGCGAAGAGTTGACTCATTGGAAAAGACTGTGATGCTGGGAGGGATTGGGGGCAGGAGGAGAAGGGGACGACAGAGGATGAGATGGCTGGATGGCATCGCTGACTTGATGGACATGAGTCTGAGTGAACTCCGGGAGTTGGTGATGGACAGGGAGGCCTGGGGTGCTGCAATTCATGGGGTCGCAAAGAGTCGGACACGACTGAGCGACTGATCTGATCTGATCTGATCTGATGTCAATAAGTATGACAGAACCCACCTTATGATGGGGAGTTGTGGCTCATGATCGCTTGAAAGCTCACAGCCAGGTTATTTATCACTGTAGGAACTATTTTTTCAAGTGAAATATGACTCTGCACTGCCAGTGGCAGTCTTGCAACAAAGCCCATGGGGTGTGCATGGTGGTTCTCCTATTAGACTTTGCCATAATGCCAGATGGCATATTTTATTGCTACATATACCAACAATGTTACATTTTCTTGATCATATGGCCCAAAGAGCAGAGTCTCTTGAATTGCAACTTGGAATGCTTCAGAATATGTTACTGCTTTTGTCTCCACTCAGAGCTGGCAGCTTTTCATGTTGCTCATATATGGGATATAGTATAAATCTGAGTTGAATTGACTGCCTTTGTACGCAAAGAGGCCCAATGAGCTGTTACCATGGAAGGAGACGTGAGATGGAATGATTTGTCCTTTACTTTGGAGAGGGTGTCATAAAGTGTCTCTGACTGATGGACTCCTAAATATTTTACTAATTTTGTGAGCCACTTAAACTTCACAGAATTTATTTCCCACCTTCTAGAGCATATATATCTTAACAATGCCTCCCAACACACTGGCTGCTTTTTTAACAACTGGTCCAATGATGTCATCAATATAGGCACCAGTGTCATGTCTTCTGAGATGCCCAGGTAATCCAAGTCTCTTCAGACTATACTGTGACAGTGGGTGGGAGAGTTAATACAACTATAAGGCAGAACCATAAATGTCTAAATGTATATTCTAACCTTTCACATGAAGGTGAACTGTTTCTGAGCCTCTTCCTTGATAAGATGTAGAAAGAAGTATTAGTCTGATCAACAGCCACATACCATGTTTCTGAGGTCATGTTAATCTGCTCTAGCAAAGTGCCATATCTGGTTACTACTGAGCTTATAGAAGTCCAGTGTTAAGTTTATAGAAGTCTTCTTTTATCCTCCAGAGTTCATCTGGATTTTAAATGGCCAGATTAGAAAAATAAATGGGGATTTGAAGGGGCCCACTACCCCTGCATCTATTAGTCTTTATATCTTTATGTCCTTGGGATAAAATATTATACGGTTTTTCTAACCTCTGGCTGAGATAAGAGCCCCTTTACATGCTACTAAGCAGGCCCTATGACATTTATATTCAGGGTTTAATTGCTAATTAAACACTCCCTGCTTTTTATATCTTTCCAAGATATCAATCATGCTTGGCAATAGTCACCAAATTAAACCGTCCTTGCAGTTATAATTATCCCTCCGTCTCTCTCTCTCTCTCTCTCACACACACACACACACACACACTTCTTTAATACTTGATAGGTTGCCCCTGACATGGTAGCTAGATACCAAAGATCCCCTCTCCCCTACAGGGAAACACAGTTCCCAGTATTCACACTCATGCAGGCCTCCTCCCTTGAATCCAGATTAGCCCCATGACTTGCTTTTGACCAATAAAATACAGTGGGAGTGGCACTGCATAGCTTTAGGACTTATGCTCTAAGAAGCTTTTACCTTCTACCAGAGCCTCCTGGACCACTTGCTCTTAGGCTATATCCTCTCTGATCCTTGACTACATGTCATGAGAAACCAATGTAATACTGTAAAGCAATTATCCTTCAACTAAAAATAAATAAACTTAAAAACAACATGCAGAGACCACATACAGTACACTTCTCCATAGCCCAAACTGAACTTCCAGCCAACAAAGAGCATTAACGTCCAGCCAGGTGAGTGAGCCATTCTAGACATCTTGCTCATTTGCATTTTTAGATGACTACAGCTCTGGTTGACACCAGAGAACAATAGCATGGGAGCCCCTAAATGACAATGCCCGAGCTAAGCCTAGATAACTCATGAAACTGTTTGAGTAACACTAAATTTAGAGTTGCTTCTTTCAAATTAGTAACTAATGGAAACAACTGGTATACTCTTCCTAATTCACCACTGATAAAAATTTAACTATTATTAATACAAATGTAAATACTTTGGGCTAGGGGTTATTCATATTTACATACATTCACATTCCATTGAAGGTGGGTCATCACTGTTGGCTAACTGATATATGAGACAGCTCAGTATCTCAGCTTAGCATCAGTTTTCTCACACCACTCCTGGTACCAACTAATAAAAAGTTTGAGTTTCCCAGGAAGATCTATGAGACATAGATTAGGATACAGAGAGTTCCTTATGGATTTAGGATCAAGAGCTGTGGAATGGGAGAGGAAGAGAGAAAACAGAATCAAGCAAACTGAAAATCTGGGTTGTGATGTAGTCTTAACAAAGGCCTCAGCTGGTCCTACAGGGAGCTCTGAAGGCAGGAAATCCTAAGAAGAGCTGGGCAATTTCTCATAGCATCCCAAATGCCACCTTCCCTCCTCTGTGCCTGTCAGTTCAGCCAATTCAGATGTTATCTTGGATGCATGTTCCACCAGCAGTCATTTCCTCACTCCTCTGATAATCCAAGTAGATTTCTGCCACCCCCTACCCCCGCCCGCTCACATTTTGAAATCATCTGCTCCGTGTACAATGGTACTTATTGAAGCCCATTGTGATTGCTTTTTCCTCATCTTTCTCTGTTCCACTAGACTGTAAGCTCTTAAAAAGACAGTGCATATTTTTATACATAGTAATAATAGTGTATATATAGTAATTCTTACAAATATGAATAAAAAATGAGTCAAGCATTATGTAAATGAATAATAGTATGACAAAACCAGTATTAAGCTACAAGTAACCATCTTCTCCTTGCTGCTCTCAGTTATTATTGCTCTGATCTAATAGAAGTTAGCTTAGAGGAAGGAAATTCATAGATTTAGAGTGCTTACTTCAGTGATAATCCTGAGAGTACACGCACAGCTTTTCTCTGTGTTTGAGCTCCCTATGGCAAATACAAAGTATTTCCTGAGTCAGGGACTGTATAAAAGTGAAATGTAAAGCATGAGACATAGTTCTCAAAAAAAAAAAAAAACCCAAAAATCTAGTCTATAAGACTCATGTCTGATCAATGGAGCAACCAGGATAATATAAGTATGTAAGAGAAAAAAAAAAAGATTATACAGCTTCTGTTATTTTTATTTATGTAAGTTGTAGATTGCATGAATTTTTGTAATTAAATATATAAGTAAGCTGTGTAAGTAACAAATATTTCTGTAAGTATATAAGTAAATGACAATTTAAAACTTGCCACAGACTTCCCTGGTGGTCCAGTGGTTAAGATTCAGCCTTCCAGTGCAGGGGGTACAGGTTTGATCCCTGGTCAGGGAGCTGAGATCCCACATGCCTCATGGCCAGAAAACCAAAGCACAACACAGAAGCAATATTATAACAAACAGGGTGTGGCAGGGAGGTTCAAGACAAAGGAGACATATATGTATTTATGGCTGATTCACTTTGTTGTGTGGCAGAAACCAAGACAACATTGTAAAGCAATTATCCTCAAATTAAAAATAAATTAAAAAAAAACCCTCCTTAAAAAAAAAAAACCTCTCCCACATAACTAACCAAAGAGTCTACTTAAATAGACATCAATATGTAAACAAAGATGTAGACAGGCAAATATTATTTTACAGTAAAATAAATTTAATTCTTTACATTTTAATGAAAAACCATATATGATATGTTTACAAGGCAATAGAGTTCTACCAAAAAAATATTAAGCTAGAGAGTAACCTTATAAGATTTTCCTTTTAAAAATATTGGAATATTTGATTAAGTTGAATTTATCTATTTTTTTCTTTTACTGCTTGTGCTTTTGGTATCATATATAGGAATCTACTAGCAAATCCAAGGTCATAAAGTTTTTCCCCTGCTTTCTACTAAGAGTTCTAGAAATTTATCTTTTATTTTATTTATTTTTTCAATTTTTGTAGCATGTGGGATCTTAGTTCCCCCACCAGGGATCAAACCCACACCCCTTGCTTTGGAAGGTGGAGTCTTAACCACTGGACCACTGAGAAAGTCCCTGTTTATTGCATTTAGAACTTTGATCCATTTTGAGTTAATTTTGTATATGGTGTGAAGTGGGTGTCCAATTTCATCCTTTTGCATGTGGCTATCTAGCTGTTCCAGCATCAGTTGTTGAAAAGACTGTCTTCCCCCCCAGTAAATGGCCTTAGCACACTTGTCAATAATCAGTTGATCACAGACACATGCAGTTAGTTTGAACTCAATTCTATTTCACTAATCCCTATGTGTATCCTTAGGCCAGTACCACAATGCCTTGATTATTGTTTCCTTATAGTAAATTTTGAAATCATGAAATGTGAGTCTTCCAACTGAGTCCTTCTTTTTCTAGATTGTTTTGACTACACTAGGTCTTCTGGAGTTCTAG
>NW_011494870.1:3715763-3724543 GCF_000754665.1 Bison bison bison
AGTTCTAGATGAGTTTAGAATCAGCTTGTCAATTTCTATAAAAAGCCAACTGGGATCCTGATAGGAATTGTGTAGAAACTGTAAGTCAATTTGGGGAATCCTAGCATCTTAACATTATTAAAAAATCCATCTGGTAAAGGAAAAAAATCAAAAGGTTGCTATTTATTAAAATACTAACTTCTGCCCTATGAAATAAAATATTTGAAAAACACGTATCTGATAAAGAACTTGTAATCAAAACATACAAAGAATTCTTACAACTCAGAAATAAGGAAACAAGCACCCAATTAAAAATGGACAGAAGACCTGAATAGAAACTTACCCCAAAACATCTACATATAACAAATAAGCATATGAAAAGATGCTTAACATGATGTGTCATTAGGAACTGCAAATTAAAACAACAGTAAGACACCACTACATTCCTATCAGATGGCTAAAATCCAAAACACTAACAATATCAAATGTTTGCAAGCACGTGGAACAATAAGAGCTCTCATTCATTGCTGGTGGGAATGCAAAATGATGCAGCCGCTTGGAAGAATATGTGGTAACTGCTTCCAATCCTAAACATATAATTACTATATGAGTCAGCAATTGCAGTTCTAAGTATTTACCTAATTGAGTTCAAAACAAAACCTGTTTTAAGCAGCTTTTTTCATAATCACCAAAAACTGGAAGTAACTAAGAAGTCCTTCAGAAGGTAAATGAATAAACTGAAACACCCACACAATTGAATATTACTCAGTGATTAAAAAAGTGAACTAGCAAGCCACTAAAAGACATTGAGGAACCTTAAACACACACTGCTAAGTGAAGGAAGATGGTCCAAAACAGCAACATACTATCTGACTCCAACTATATGACTTTCCTAAAAAGGAAAAACTATAGGGACAATAAAGAGAGCAATGGTTGCCAGGGGCACAGCATGATAATGGGGAATAAACAGGTAAAGCCCTGGCAAGTTTTAGGGCACTAAAACCATTCTGTATAATACTGTAATGATGAATACATGACATTATACATTTGTGAAAAGACAGAACTGTTCAACACCAACACTGAACCTTAATATAAACTATTGACTTCAGTTAATAATAGTGAACCAGTCTTACTTCATTAATTGTAACTGTATCACGTAATAATGCCAGATGTTCATAACTGTGAAAACTATATGTGTGAGTGTTGGGCAAACAGATGGTATATGGAAATTCCATTGTCTGCTCATTTGTTCTGTACATTTAAAATTGTTTTAAAAAACAGTTTATTAACAACAAAAACAACAACAAAACAAGATCAGCACATGATGAGTATGGAAAAGACATTTAGAGAACCATTAAGAATACAGGCAAGGAAAGACTCCCCTGGTGGTCCAGTGGTTAATACTCTGTGCTTCCAATGCATAGAACATGGCTACGATCCACAGTCAGGGGATTATCCCACATCCCACATGCTATGTGGCATGGCCAAAACAATGACAACAACAACAACAAAAAAGAATGAAAGCAAGGCTATTAAAAAGCTACTAAGGTTAAGTTAGAGAATGATGATGGTGGTTTAAAGTAAGGTTAAGAGTGATGAGGATGAAATGAAATTTAAAAACTCAAAATAGAGTGAGGAAGAGGACAGGGGAAATAGACAAGAAAAAAAAATGTTTATAAAAATGTGGGTGGGCAGAGGAGACATAGGAGGAGAGAATTTGATCCCTCAAATTTCTGACTTACAAAAACTTTGGCAATCATCAACACAACACTATTGTACTAGAAAGAAATACCCATGGGTATTATAGAGATTCACTGTGCTAAGAATCAGTAAACATGACTAGCAATCTTGCTAAAAATAAGAGACTAGAACCATTTTAAAGTTTTCTATGGACTTTTCAAAGACTTCAGTTCAGTTCAGTCACTCAGTCGTGTCCGACTCTTTGTGACCCTGTGAATTGCAGCACGACAGGGCTCCCTGTCCATCATCAACTTCTGGAGTTCACCCAAACTCATCTCCATTGAGTCAGTGATGCCATCCAGCCATCTCATCCTTTGTCGTCCCCTTCTTCTCCTGCCTCAAACCCTCCCAGCATCAGAGTCTTTTCCAATGAGTCAGCTCTTCGCATGAGGTGGCCAAAGTATTAGAGTCTCAGCTTTAGCATCAGTCCTTCCTTCCAAAGAACACCCAGGACTGATCTCCATTAGAATGGACTGGTTGGATCTCCTTGCAGTCCAAGGGACTCTCAAGAGTCTTCTCCAACACCACAGTTCAAAAGCATCACTTCTTCAGCGCTCAGCTTTCTTCACAGTCCAACTCTCACATCCATACATGACCACTGGAAAAACCATAGCCTTGACTAGGCGAACCTTTGTTGGCAAAGTAATGTCTCTGCTTTTCAATATGTTATCTAGGTTGGTCGTAACATTCCTTCCAAGGAGTAAGCATCTTTTAATTTCATGGTTGCAATCACCATCTGCAGTGATTTTGGAGCCCCTCAAATAAAGTCTGACACTCTTTTCCATTATTTCCCCATCTATTTCCCATGAAGTGATGGGACCAGATGCCATGATCTTAGTTTTCTGAATGTTGAACTTTAAGCCAACTTTTTCACTCTCCTTTTTCACTTTTATCAAGAGGCTTTTGAGTTCCTCTTCACTTTCTGCCATAAGGGTGGTGTCATCTGCATATCTGAGGTTATTGATATTTCTCCCAGCAATCTTGATTCCAGCTTGTGCTTCTTCTAGCCCAGCGTTTCTCATCATGTACTCTGCATGTAAAGTAAATAAGCAGGGTGACAATATACAGCCTTGATGTACTCCTTTTCCTATTTGGAACCAGTCTGTTGTTCCATGTCCAGTTCTAACTGTTGCTTCCTGACCTGCATACAAACCTCTCAAGAAGCAGGTCAGGTGGTCTGGTATTCCCATCTCTTTCAGAATTTTATAGTTTATTGTGATCCACACAGTCAAAGGGTTTGGCATAGTCAATAAAGCAGAAATAGATGTTTTTCTGGAACTCTCTTCCTTCTTCCATGATCCAGTGAATGTTGGCAATTTGATCTCTGGTTCCTCTGCCCTTTCTAAAACCAGCTTGAACATCTGGAAGTTCACAGTTCACGTACTGCTGAAGCCTGGCTTGGAGAATTTTGAGCATTACTTTACTAGCGTGTGAGATGAGTGCAATTGTGCGGTAGTTTGAGCATTCTTTGGCATTGCCTTTCTTTGGGATTGGAATAAAAACTGACATTTTCCAGTCCTGTGGCCACTGCTGAGTTTTCCAAATTTGCTGGCATATTGAGTGTAGCACTTTCATAGCATCATCTTTCAGGATTTGAAATAGCTCAACTGGAATTCCATCACCTCCACTAGCTTTGTTCGTAGTGATGCTTTCTAAGGCCCACTTGACTTCACATTCCAGGATGTCTGGCTCTAGATCAGTGGTCACACCATTGTGGTTATCTGGATCGTGAAGATCTTTTATGTACAGTTCTTCTGTGTATTCTTGCCACTTCTTCTTAATATCTTCTGCTCCTGTTAGGTCCATACTATTTCTGTCCTTTATCGAGCCCATCTTTGCATGAAATGTTCCCTTTGTATCTCTAATTTTCTTGAAGAGATCTCTAGTCTTTCCCATTCTGTTGTTTCCCTCTATTTCTTTGCGCTGATCGCTGAGGAAGGCTTTCTTATCTCTCCTTGCTATTCTTTGGAAAGTTTATATCTTTCCTTTTCTCCTTTGCTTTTCACTTCTCTTCTTTTCACAGCTATTTGTAAGGCCTCCTCAGACAGCCATTTTGCGTTTTTTCATTTCTTTTCCATGGGGACGGTCTTGATCCCTGTCTCCTGTACAATGTTATGAACCTCTGTCCATAGTTCATCAGGCACTCTATCTATCAGATCTAGGCCCTTAAATCTATTGCTCACTTCCACTGTATAATCATAAGGGATTTGATTTAGGTCATACCTGAATGGTCTAGTGGTTTTCCCTACTTTCTTCAATTTCAGTCTGAATTTGGCAATAAGGAGTTCATGGTCTGAGCCACAGTCAGCTCCCAGTGTTGTTTTTGCTGACTGTATGGAGCTTCTCCATCTTTGGCTGCAAAGAATATAATCAATCTGATTTCAAATCTGGTTATTCAAAGACAAAGAAACTTATTACTCAACCGTGTTATGGAAGATCCTTAATATAGAACAGTGTCTAAGAAATTATCCTCTGGAGTCAAACCTTATGAAACATGGACTTTGATCATTCTACTCATGATGGTTATAGTGAAATTAATTGATATTGATCATATTGGTAATTTTTAAAAATTAGTATATCTCTCTAGCAATGGTAAAATAGATAGTTACCTGTGATTTCAAGATGGGAGACTTTCTGTGACGTAAGTTTGGGGCAGCAGCAACATCTCCTTAAATTCTGTGTCTCTCTGTCTTTGCTCACACTCCTATTGTCAAAACCTGTGATGAATGGAGGAGAAAAGATTTATTGGTATTCTTTCCTGTCATATTAGACAAGATATACAGAAATGGATGCTTGAAATAGCCATTAATAAGACATGAGTTGTCAGCATTGTATCGCAGGGCAGGCTAAATCCATTATGATTAAGGGCTTTCATCTTAAAGGTAATTTGCACTAAAACGTAGGCAAATGGCTGAAATTCCATAACATATCTGAAGGACTTGGAAAGAAAAGAGAAGAAACAACAGTGTGTTTCAGGGTCTTGATTTGCAGGAGATGTGTGTGTGTGTGTGTGTGTGTGTACATATGCCTGCATGAAAAGTTTTTCAAAGAGCCACAGTATAGGTTTATTTGTGCCCCTATTTTTCCCTTGATATGAACTCTGTGATATTCAGTAAGAAGAGAGTTAAACACAACCATCGTTTTTGGTCTACTGTGAGGAATCCACAGAAATAGAAACATGATACATTTTTCTTGATGACATATATTTGAAGATTTTGTTCAAATGATTAAATAAGCCATTTTGGACATTTGCTTGGCTCAGATTAATCTAACATTGCTGACTTCATAAAAGAGATTTCCTGTAAAACATCAGGTCAAATTTATTCATTTTTGTGGTCAGATTTCTCAACCACTTAGGACTGCATTCATCTGCATGTAAAGAAAACACTTACAATATCGTCTAATTTTATACACACAAAGTCCAGAGATGGGAGCCCTAGGCTGCTCAGCAGTTTCCTTACATCAATAATGCCCACATCTCTCTCTCTTTCTGCCCCAGTATCCTTATTATGTGGCTTCCCGCTTACTACTTGTTGACTTAGGGTTAAAAGAAAGTGTTCCAGTCTCAAATTCACCTTCTAGGAGAAAAAAAAAAAAGGCAAAGGCATAGATAGAATAAATGCCAGCTCTAGTTGTCTTTTTAAAAATTTTGAAATAGGACAGCAATAGTACTTCCAGAATCCCAATCCAAATGACTTCGGTTTTCATCTCACTAATGAAGGTTGGGTCACACAACCACCCATAGTGGCAAGGCACCTGCAAAGTTAGCTGTTTTTCTAATAGGGGCTCACTGCTGTCCCAGGAAACTTAGTCTTCACGGTAAGAATCAAAGGGGAGGTGATTCCTAGGGTAGGCACCAAGCCAGACCTAACACACTCTTTTGACTCTAAACCCTTCTAGCCTCCTTAATCTTTCACATGAAAGTATCAGTATCAGCTTCACCTTTCTGAAGACAGTAATACCTCAGAAATGAATTGTCTTCTTGTCTGAGTAATTTGGCAAAAACAAAGATCTATGCTCTCAGAAAGCAAACAGAAGAAGTAAAACAAACTCTATGACTAGATTATAGTCACTATACTATACAACAGAAAACTAATTCTTTTTTAAATTCATTAATTTATTTTAATTGGAGGCTAATTACTTTACAATATTGTGGTGGTTTTGCCATACGTTGACATGAATCAGCCATGGGTGTACGTGTTTTTCCCATTCCGAAACCCCCTTCCACTTCCCTCCCTGTCCTATCCCTCTGGGTTGTCCCAGTGCACAGGCTTTGAGTGCCCTTGTTTCATGCATCAAACTTGGACTGGTGGTCTATTTCACATATGGTAATATACATGTTTCATGCTATTCTTTCAAATCATCCCACCCTCGCCTTCTCCCACAGAGTCCAAAAGTTTGTTTTTTATATCTGTGTCTTTTGCTGTCTCGCATATAGGACCATCGTTACCATCTTTCTAAATTCCGTATATATGCATTAGTATTCTGTATTGGTGTTTTTCTTTCTGACTTACTTCACTCTGTATAATAGACTCCAGTTTCATCCACCTCATTAAAACTGATTCAAATGCATTCTTTTTAATGGCTGAGTAATTTTTTAATACAGCCCAAACCAGTATTCTACATGTTATGTCTGGGCACAAATATATCCACAGTCTCTGGTAATATCACTGCATCCCAAAGATTTGTAGAAAATCTGGATTCCCTGTAACAAGTGTGACATCCTAGATTATCTCACTAGTTTGCTAGGTGGGTAGACTCTAATACTAATTTTTGAAGAAACTGGGCATCATGTGTACTTTCTGACAGACGTTTTTCAACTATTCTTATTTATCTTATTTTTAGATGTCTTATAATGCAAACACAACTCTTTTTCTCAGTGTAGGTAGGAAATATTTCTCACAGACTCCTCTATTGATTTCAAACCTATTCCTCAGCTCCAGGTTCTACATGTATATTGCCATAAATCCAAGGCAACAAAAGAACTGGTTATGGATTTTTGCCACAGAACCAAGTGAATTCTTTCCCTGTCTGTCCTTCCTCCTTTCTTTCCTTCCTTCCTTCCATCTTTCTTTCTTTTCCTTCTTCCTTCCCCCTTCTAGAGGATCTGATATGAAAAACAATGAAAGAAATCTGAAGAATTCTTGGAAACTGAAATTATTTGTGTCACTTTGACAGTGCCAGCACTCCAGTAATAACTTATAATGTTCACTCAGAGATTTCATAATTATTCACATCTAATTTTTAATTGTGCATTTCTGAAAGGCAATTCACACAAACCTAGACACTGTCAAAGATAATTAAAATAAAAATATGTGATAATACAAACAGTAAAACATTTAACCCTGAGAAACCTTCAAACTTCCTATATTCTAATTCAAGAACTCGATTTCAAAAGAATGAAATATAAGATGAAAAGAATCCTGCTTTGCCATATTCCAAATTTACTAAGCATTGACTTACCAAAGTTAGAAACCTAAGAAGTTTCACTTGTAAAAAGATAAAAAATTTAGTACCCACCTAAGTCATCAATTTATCAAGGTTGATTAGACCACATTTCAAAGCAAAATAAAGTGTTTAATTCTGAGTCTGGACAAATACACTGAGTCTAGACTATGGTCAAGCAAATAGGGGCCTGTGAACCATTGCATACAAGAAAGCTAAAACTGTTAAAAACAGCTGAGACTTTTTACCATGAACAGCAATCATACTGAGATGGAAGGGTAGGGAAGCATAGGGGAAGTGGTACAGAGTAGACAAATAGGAACAAAATGCCATGGGAAAAAAAGGCTTTTCCCTCCGAAGCAAATGATGCTGCTCTCTGCTTAAATCCTCACTGGTTTCTAATTATATTCTATCCCTAAAAACATCTGGCCTGCAACCACTGCATCCTCGTCTCAGGCCACCAGCTTTCACGCCTACATTTGTGCAGATTCCCTAGTTTCAACTGGATCTCTGACAGGAAAACCATACCTGACGATGTCCTTATAGAGCACTGTGATGAGCACTTTCTCTAAAGGAGTATTCCATCTCCCCTGGGGCACCTTTGATGCACTACCTGGTTTGCCTTTCCCTCTCAGTATTATCTTCTTGTTGACTCATTTATTCATTGACTCTACCCTAGAACATGTTCACTGGAGGCAGAGAACCCTTATTTTTATTCACCAATGCATTCACTGGAAGGACTGATGCTGAAGCTCCAATGCTCTGGATACCTGATGCGAAGAGTCAACTCATTGGAAAAGACCCTGATCCTGGGAAAGATTGAAGGCAGGAGGAAAAGAGGGCAACAGAGGATTAGATGTTTGGATGGCATCACCAACTCAATGGACATGAGTTTGAGCAAACTCCAGGAGATGGTGAAGGACAGGGAAGCCTGGTTGCTACAGTCCATGGGGTCACAAAGAGTTGGACATGACTTAGCAACTGAACAAGTGCTAAGTTATTGGATCTAGAACAGTGTGTGGAGCACAGAAGTTGCTCAGTATATATATTTCACTTTAATCAATTATACCAGAAGGCAGAATTTGTTTCAAAAACATTACAAGCCAATGGATTTTCTTTTAATATGATGAGGAACAGGATAAACATCTCTTAAGGCAAAACTGCAGCTGTCTCTCATGAAACTAAGGAACCCCAGGCTAAAAGGTGGCTGAAGATAATGGTTTTAGAAGCAAGTTGGAAGTCAGAAAACCACACAGATCACTTCAGTTCAGTGGCTCAGTCATGTCCGACTCTCTGCGACCCCATGAACCGCAGCATGCCAGGCGTCCCTGTCCATCATCAACTCCCAGAGTCCACCCAAACCCATGTCCATTAAGTCAGTGATGCCATCCAACCATTTCATCCTCTGTCATCCCCTTCTCCTCCTGACCTCAATCTTTCCCAGCATCAGGGTCTTTTCGAATGAGTCAACTCTTCGCATGAGGTGGCCAAAGTACTGGAGTTTCAGCTTCAACATCAGTCCTACCAATGAACACCCAGGACTGATCTCCTTTAGGATGGACTGGTTGGATCTCCTTGCAGTACAAGGGACTCTCAAGAGTCTGCTCCAACACCAC
>NW_011494870.1:3724643-3725263 GCF_000754665.1 Bison bison bison
AATGGACCTTTGTTGACAAAGTAATGTCTCTGCTTTTTAATATGCTGTCTAGGTTGGTCATAACTTTCCTTCCAAGGAGTAAGCGTCTTTTAATTTCATGGTTGCAGTCACCATCTGCAGTGATTTTGGAGCCCAGAAAAATAAAGTAAGCCACTGTTTCCCTATCTGTTTGCCATGAAGTGATGGGACCAGATGCCATGATCTTTGTTTTCTGAATGTTGAGCTTTAAGCCAACTTTTTCACTCTCCTCTTTCACTTTCACCAAGAGGCTCTTTAGTTCTTCGTCACTTTCTGCCATAAGGGTGGTGTCATCTGCATATCTGAGGTTATTGATATTTCTCTCAGCAATCTTGATTCAAACTTGTGCTTCATCCAGCTCAGTGTTTCTCATGATGTACTCTGCATAGAAGTTAAATAAGCAGGGTGACAATATACAGCCATGATGTACTCCTTTTCCTATTTGGAACCAGTCTGTTGTTCCATGTCCAGTTCTAACTGTTGCTTCCTGACCTGCATACAAATCTCTCAAGAGGCAGGTCAGGTGGTCTGGTATTCCCATCTCTTGAAGAATTTTCCACAGTTTATTGTGATCCACACAGTCAAAGGCTTTGGCATAGTCA
>NW_011494870.1:3725363-3725910 GCF_000754665.1 Bison bison bison
CTCCAACACCACAGATCAAAAGCATCAATTCTTCAGCGCTCAGCTTTCTTTATAGTCCAACACTCACATCCATAAATGACCACGGGAAAAACCATAGCCTTGACTAAATGGACCTTTGTTGACAAAGTAATGTCTCTGCTTTTTAATATGCTGTCTAGGTTGGTCATAACTTTCCTTCCAAGGAGTAAGCGTCTTTTAATTTCATGGTTGCAGTCACCATCTGCAGTGATTTTGGAGCCCAGAAAAATAAAGTAAGCCACTGTTTCCCTACCTGTTTGCCATGAAGTGATGGGACCAGATGCCATGATCTTTGTTTTCTGAATGTTGAGCTTTAAGCAAACTTTTTCACTCTCCTCTTTCACTTTCACCAAGAGGCTCTTTAGTTCTTCGTCACTTTCTGCCATAAGGGTGGTGTCATCTGCATATCTGAGGTTATTGATATTTCTCTCAGCAATCTTGATTCCAACTTGTGCTTCATCCAGCTCAGTGTTTCTCATGATGTACTCTGCATAGAAGTTAAATAAGCAGGGTGACAATATACAGCCTT
>NW_011494870.1:3726010-3732032 GCF_000754665.1 Bison bison bison
TTGCTTCCTGACCTGCATACAAATCTCTCAAGAGGCAGGTCAGGTGGTCTGGTATTCCCATCTCTTGAAGAATTTTCCACAGTTTATTGTGATCCACACAGTCAAAGGCTTTGGCATAGTCAATAAAGCAGAAATAAATGTTTTTATGAAACTCTCTTCCTTTTTTGATGATCCAGCGGATGTTGGCAATTTGATCTCTGGTTCCTCTGCCTTTTCTAAAACCATCTCGAACATCTGGAAGTTCACGGTTCATGTTTTGCTGAAGCCTGGCTTGGAGAATTTTGAGCATTACTTTACTAGCGTGTGAGATGAGTGCAATTGTGCTGTAGTTTGAGCATTCTTTGGCATTGCCTTTCTTTGGGATTGGAATGAAAACTGCCCTTTTCCAAAGCTGATCTCATTCTTACCACTACTGGATTCTATGATACAAAACAAATCAACAATGCTGTGAGTTCCTTGAGAGGAGAGATTTTTATTCATTTTTATACTCCCAGTGAAATACCTGACTCAAATTTTTAAATAAAAAAAGTCATTTTGAATGTAATGAATACTGTCAGCTATATTAATAATTCTCTATGTATCCATCAGGGTCTAGTCAGGACAGAGAAGCTAAGCCATTGATGTGAGCAAGGAATAAAGAGCTGTTAATCACGGTGGTTAATCATGGTTAAATGTGGCTAACAAGTGATGGGGTGAACAGAAAGTGAACAGAAGCAGCAACTGTAGGGAGCAGCTGCCTCCTTTAATTACTTGGAGAAAAGTGAACAAAGAAAGACACAGAGGTTATGAGGTTGAGATTCAGACCTGAAAGGATATGTCAGGGCTGTGGTAAAGACGCCTCACCCACCTGTGCAGTGGCACCTGCAGGGCCTGTCATGAACCAAACTACTCACCACCCTTTGGAAATCAACACTCCAGAAAGAGCCCCCCCACCTTCTTCCTCCAGCCCCACAGCCTCCCTCTGTTCTCCATGCTGGCATAACCTAGCAAACACTGAGCCCCTGGCAAAGACTAAATGCTGCTTGTTGAGTCCAGCTCCAAAAGCACAAAGAAGTGTGGGTTTGATGCCGAGAAGCAATACATTAATAACTGACATGCACCAAATTTTCCAAAAGCATTTAAGGCAGCTTTCAAAGGATCATGCCCTCCAGCAACATAAAAGCAAATATATAAGTGAGTAGTTAGAAATATAGAAAGGCAGGAAAATGAAGGCAAAGCCAGCACTTTTATGGGTACACAAAATACATCCTTTAATGACTGATACCTGTTTTATACATATTACCAAGCTTAAGTCTCAGAAAATCCTTGCAAGATAGATATTATTCTCAATTGTACACATGAAGAATCTTCTTGAAAATCAAATTCCTTTTAAATTGCAGGGTCAAAAATGGTTATACACCAAAGTTTATAATTTTCATTATACTGAACTACCTCCATGGGATGTGTGAGGAATTGAGATAAGATTAGGAAGAAAGACATTCAGCATGGAAAGTGCTGCCTTTACTGTTTATTTTTTTTTTCTTTTTTATTCCTCTGCTATTTTTCAAGGATGAATTTCCTTATGAACATCTCCAGCAAAAGATGTATTAAAATTAGACATGGAAACTCAGCAAGTGTGGTAACAACATATTACATACAGGTGGGACTAGCACACAAACCCTACCACTCCTCTTGGGAGTAGTAGAGTCCAGTTTCTCTATCAAAAAAGAAAAAAATCAGAAATTTGTAGCCCTAGACCTATTGGTACTCAAAACCAAGCTTTCAAACCAGCAAATCAACAATTAATATTTAAAGAGGAAATAAAAGCCAGGTCAGCAGCAAGCATCCTTTAGAAGTCATCACAGAGACTACTTTTATTGAAACTTTCATTTTGTCGACCCAGTTTTATGTACTTTTATTATAGAATACCTTTAGTCATACACTCAAGAGCATCATTTCGAAACTCCTTTAAGAAAAAGATAAAAATTTCAGGCACCACTGAATATTTTATCAGTCTTCATTAGGAAATAAGCAATAATCATGAGTCAAATTTGAGTGCAAGGAGAAAGCAATTGCTCCTATGCACAAGGAAAACGCCACACAGGGTTCATCTGGGTAAGAGACACATTTGCTATCGTTGTTCAGACATCCACTTTTGTCATTGTTATGAAAATCTCACATTCAAAGCAAGTTTAGAATTTGTCTTTCTCACTGGGTTTTTTTATACGGTTGCCACTTCCATTGCCATATACAATGGGTGGGTAATGAACACAGTGAGGAGGACAATTTGGCACAAGGAACTAGAGTCTCAGATGTCCCAAGATGAGCTAAAATGAGAGTAGTAATGAGCAACCTGGCGACTGACTTTGTTCAAAAGCAAAGATCTGATAGCATGAGCAATTAGGCAGAGCAGATAAGATTGTCTATGCAAGAGCATTAAGGGAGTAATAAAATGTGAGGGTAAACTCTTAACAGGTTGAGTCACAAATTTGATAAGCAGAGCCTTCCTGAGACTGTAGACAGTTTAGCTTCTTAGGGGGATTATTTTTGCCTTATTTTAAATGTAAGAGAAAATATAACAAGAATAAATGAAAACCTGTCATCAATGACATAATTTAATGTTTAACTATAGTTATAGTCATTACATTTTTCATCTTGTATACTTTTCACTTCATTGCAAACATAGTGCCCATAATAATTCTCTTCTTGGCATCACATAATAAGTATTTTCTGTGTTTATCAGTTTTCACAATTAAAAAAAATAATATGTAAGTCACATCATCTAAGTAAAATACCATTTGGTTAGCAATAGTTCATTTCTCTACCTTTATAACTTTTATTTTTTAAGAAATTCTAAAATGCAATGATACATAAACATTAGTGAATAAAAAACTTGCAAGTGTAAACTTCTTCTTCCATTGTTTTTGCCATGTTTCCCAATAGTTTTGGATAAATGGATGCCTGCTAACAACTCTTTCCCCACCTCACCCCCATTTTTTTAATGTGTTAAAATACACATAACATAAAATTTACTACCCTAGCCATTTTAAGTATACAATTCAATGGTACTAAAAACACTTATAATGCTGTGCAACCATCACCACCATCCATTTCCGTAACGTTTCATCTTATAAAACAAAACCACTGAACTCATTTCTTTCTTATCCCAATGAGCCTTATCCAGGCTCATTCTACTTTTTATCTCTCTGATTTTGACTACTTCATATGAGCAGAATTATACATTATTAGTCTTTTTGTGACTGGCTTATTTCACTTAGCACAATATCATTAAAATTTATAGTGTTGTAGCATATCTCCGGAGAAGGCAAAGGCACCCCACTCCAGTACTCTTGCCTGGAAAATCCCATGGACGGAGGACGCTGGTGGGCTGCAGTCCATGGGGTCACTAAGAGTTGGACACGACTGAGCGACTTCACTTTCGCTTTTCACTTTCATGCATTGGAGAAGGAAATGGCAACCCAGTCCAGTATTCTTGCCGGAGAATCCCAGGGACGGGGGAGCCTGGTGGGCTGCCGTCTATGGGGTCGCACAGAGTCGGACACGACTGAAGCGACTTAGCAGCAGCAGTAGCATATCTCAAAATCTCCTTCACTTTAAGGCTAAATATTATTCCAGTGTATGTATATGCTACACATTTTTCTTATTCATTCATCCTGTTGAGTTGTTTCCATGTTTTAGTTACTATAAATAATGCTGCTACGAACACATGTGTACAAATATCTCTTTAAGACTTTGCTTGCAAGTCTTTCAGGTATATTGCCCAAAGTGGAATTGCTGAATCATACAGTAATACTATTTTTAATTTTTTGAAGAACCACCATACCATATTCCACACCAGCTGTACATTACATCCCTACCAACAGGGCACACGATTTCCAGTTTCCTCACCAATACTTGTCATTTTCTAATTTTGATAGTAGCCGTCTTAAAGGGTGTGAGATAGTTTCTCACTGTACTTTTGACTTGTATTTTCCTAATGATTCATGAAGCAGGGCAAAGGCTAATATAGAGTTCTGCCAAGAGAACATAGTAAACACCCTCTTCCAACAACACAAGAGAAGACTCTACACAGGGACATCACCACATGGTCAATACCAAAATCAGATTGATTATATTCTTTGCAGCCAAAGATGGAGAAGCTCTATACAGTCAGCAAAAACAAGACTGGGAGCTGACTGTGGCTCAGATCAGGAACTCCTTATTGCCAAATTCAGACTTAAATTGAAGAAAGTAGGGAAAACCACTAGACCATTCAGGTATGACCTAAATCAAATCCCTTATGATTATACAGTGGAAGTGAGAAATAGATTTAAGGGACTAGATCTGACAGACAGAGTGCATGATGAACTATGGACGGAGGTTCATGACATTGTACAGGAGTCAGGGATCAAGATCATCCCCATGGAAAAGAAATGCAAAAAGGCAAAATGGCTGTTTGAGGAGGCCTTACAAATAGCTGTGAAAAGAAGAGAAGTGAAAAGCAAAGGAGAAAAGGAAAGATATAAACATCTGAATGCAGAGTTCCAAAGAACAGCAAGGAGAGATAAGAAAGCCTTCCTCAGCAATCGATGCAAAGAAATAGAGGAAAACAACAGACTGGGAAAGACTAGAGATCCCTTCAAGAAAATTAGATATACCAAGGGAACATTTTATACAAAGATGGGCTCGATAAAGGACAGAAATGGTATGGACCTAACAGCAGCAGAAGATATTAAGAAGAGGTGGCAAGAATACACAGAAGAACTGTAAAAAAAAAAAAAAAAATCTTCATGACCCAGATAATCATGATGGTGTGATCACTCACCTAGAGCCAGACATCCTGGAATGTGAAGTCAAGTGGGCCTTAGAAAGCATCACTATGAACAAAGCTAGTGGAGGTGATGGAATTCTAGTTGATCAAATCCTGAAAGATGATGCCATGAAAGTGCTGCACTCAATATGCCAGCAAATTTGGAAAACTCAGCAGTGGCCACAGGACTGGAAAAGGTCCCAAAGGAAGGCAATGCCAAAGAATGCTCAAACTACCACACAATTGCACTCATCTCACACGCTAGTAAAGTAATGCTCAAAATTCTCCAAGCCAGGCTTCAGCAATACATGAACTGTGAACTTCCAGATGTTCAAGCTGATTTTAGAAAAGGCAGAGGAACCAGAGATCAAACTGCCCACATCTGCTGGATCATCCAAAAGGAAGAGAGTTCCAGAAAAACATCTATTTCTGCTTTATTGACTATGCCAAAGCCTTTGACTGTGTAGATCACAATTAACTGTGGAAAATTCTGAAAGAGATGGGAATACCAGAACACTTGACCTGCCCCTTGAGAAACCTATATGCAGTTCAGGAAGCAACAGTTAGAACTGGACATGGAACAACAGACTGGTTCCAAATAGGAAAAGGAGTACATCAAGACTATATATTGTCACCCTGCTTATTTAACTTCTATGCAGAGTACATCATGAGAAACGCTGGGCTGGATGAAGCACAAGTTGGAATCAAGATTGCCAGGAGAAATATCAATAACCTCAGATATGCAGATGACACCACCCTTATGGCAGAAAGTGAAGAGGAACTCAAAAGCCTCTTGATGAAAGTGAAAGAGGAGAGTGAAAAAGTTGGCTTAAAGCTCAACATTCAGAAAATGAAGATCATGGCATCTGGTCCCATCACTTCATGGGAAGTAGATGGGGAAACAGTGGAAACAGTGTCACACTTTATTATTTGGGCTCCAAAATCAATGCAGACGGTGACTCCAGCCATGAAATTAACAGACGCTTACTCCTTGAAAGGAAAGTTATGACCAACCTAGATAGCATATTCAAAAGCAGAGAAATTACTTTGCCAACAAAGGTCCGTCTAGTCAAGGCTATGGTTTTTCCAGTGTTCATGTATGGATGTGAGAGTTGGACTGTGAAGAAGGCTGAGCGCCGAAGAATTGATGCTTTTGATCTGTGGTGTTGGAGAAGACTCTTGAGAGTCCCTTGGACTGCAAGGAGATCCAGCCAGTCCATTCTAAAGGAGATC
>NW_011494870.1:3732132-3735470 GCF_000754665.1 Bison bison bison
TGTTCTTTGGAAGGAATGATGCTAAAGCTAAAACTCCAGTACTTTGGCCACCTCATGCGAAGAGTTGACTAATTGGAAAAGACTCTGATGCTGGGAGGGATTGGGGGCAGAAGGAAAAGGGGACGACAGAGGATGACATGCCTGGATAGCATCACTTGCTCAATGGACATGAGTTTGGGTGAACTCCAGGAGTTGGTGATGGACAGGGAGGCCTGACGTGCTGTGATTCATGGGGTCACAAAGAGTTGGACACGACTGAGCGACTGAACTGAACTGAACTGAATGATTATCAACGTTGATTTGAGCATCTTTTCAGGTATTTATTGGCCACTTGTATATCTTCTTCATAGAAATATCTAAACAAGTCCTTTGCTCATTTTTTTAAATAGAAGATTTGTTTTTGTTGTTGAATTTTAGAAGTTCTCTATATATTCCAGATATTAATCCCTTATCAGATACATGATTTGTAAATATTTTCTCCAATTATGAAGGTTTCTTCTTTATTCTATTGTCTTTTGATACTGTTCTTTGATGCATAACGGTGTGAAATTTTTTCATGAAGTCCAACTTATCAACTTTCTTCTTTTGCTGCCTGAGCCTTTACTGTGATAGGCAGGAAATCATTGACAAAGTCAATGCTGTGAAGATTTTGTCCTATATTTCCCTTTAAGAGTTTTATAGCTTTAGGTTTCTGACAAATTCTGAGTTAAATATATAGTGTTAGGAAAGTGTCTAACTTCTTCCTTTTGCCTGTGATATTCAGTTTTCCAGCACCATTTGTTGAAAGGCTATCTTTCTGTATTAGAAGGTCTTGATATCTCTGTCAAAAATCATCTGACTATAATATGCAAAGATTTATTTTTGAGTTTCTATTCTATCCCACTGGCCTATATGTCTGTCTTTATGCCAGTACCACATTCTTTTGAATATTGTAGCTTTGTAGTAAGTTTTGAAATAGAAAATGTGAGTCTTCCAGGCTCGTTCTTTTTTAATACTGTTTTTGGCTCTTCTAAGTCCCTTGAATTTCCATATGAATTTTAGGATATGTTTTTCTACTTCTTCCAAAAGCATCATTGGGATTTTGATAGAAATTGTGTTGAATCCTTATATCAGTTAGGGTATTACTGACATTTTAACAATATTGTCTTCCAATCCATAAGCATGAGACATGTTTTCATTTATTTATGTCTTCTTTAATTTCTTTCAATAATGCTTTGTAGTTTTCATTGTACAAGTCTTTTACCTCCCTGGTTAAGCTTATTCCTAAGTATTTTATTCCTTTTGCTGCTATTATAAGCAAAACTGTTTTCACAATTTCCTTTTCAAATTGTTCATTATTGTGAATAGAAATAAAATTGATATTTGTGTAGTGGCTGTTTCTTGCTACCTTGCTGAATTCATTTATTAGTTCTGACAGTTTTGTGGAATCTTTTGACTTCTCAACATATAAAATTTTATCATCTTCAAAGAGAGATAATTTGAGCTCTTCCTTTCCAATTCAGATACCTTTTATTTCTTTGTATTGTCTAACTGACCCAGCTGGAATTTCTACTACTATACTGAATTGAAATGATTAACATGGTCACCCTTGCTTTCTTCCTGATCTTAAAGTAAAAACATTCAGTCTTTCACCATTAAGTATTATGTTTGCTGTGGGATTTTCACACATGGTTTTTATTATGTTGAGGTAGTTTTCTTCTACCCCTAATTATTTTAGTGTTTTTATCACAAAAGGATGTTGAATTTTGTCAAATTCTTTTCCTGTGTCAGTTTAGATGATCTTGTGAGTGTGCTTTGTTTGTTTGTTTGTTTTGTTTTTCCTTTCATTCTGTTAATGTGGTATTATGTATTATGAATACACTGATTGATTTCCAGATGTTGAAACATCCTTTGATTCTAGGAATAAATCTCACCCAGTCATGTAATATAAACCTCTCAATGGGCTGCTGAATTTATTTTGCTAGTATTTTATTGAGATTTTTGTTGCTTCAGTGTTCACAGGGGACATTGACCCTTCATTTTCTTATATGTCTTTGTCTTTGGTATCAGGGCAATGATGATCTCATAAAATGAGCTAGGAAGTATTCACTTCTCTTCAATCTTTTGGAAAAGTTTAAGAAGTGTTATTAGTTCTTCTTTAAATGTTTACCAATGAAGCCATCAGGTCCAGAGCCTTTTGTTGTTAGATTTCTGATTACTAATTCAATCTCCCTACTAGATATAGATTTATTCAAAATTTCTATTTTTTCATAATTTAGTTTTGATAGAGTTTGTGTTTCTAGGTATTTATCCATATCATCTAGATTATTCAGCTTGTTGGCATGCAACTGTTCATAGTTCTTTTTTACAATCTTTTTACTTACTATAGAAAGAAACAGTATTAATGTCCTTACTCTGTTGATAATTTGAGCCTTCTCAGTTTTTTCCTTAGTTCGTCTAGCTAAGAGTCAATTTTGTTGATATTTTAAAAGAATCAACTTTTCATTTCATTAAATTTCTCTATTGTTTTTCTATCCTCAATTGCATGTATCTCTACTCTAATCTTTATTAATGTGTCTTCTACTGTCATTAGGATTACTTTGTCCTTCTTTTTCTAGTTCCTTAATTTACCAAGCTAGATTTTTGACTTGAGAGCTCTCTTGCTTTGTTTTGTTTTAATGTAAGAATTTATAGCTATTAATTTCTTTAGTACTGCTAAAGCAAATCTGTGTCCTGTTGGTTTTTGTTATATTATGTTCTCATTTTCATTAATCTCTTTGTATTTTCCAGAGTCCCTTGTGATTTCTTCTTTAATCCCCTGGTTGTTTAAACTGTTTTGTTTGATTTCCACTAATTTAGAAATTTTCCAATTATACTTCTGTTACATTATTTTCAGCACATGTGGTTGGAGATGATACTTTGAATGATGTCTATCATTTAAAATCTATAAGACTTAATTCATAGGCTAATATATCCTGAAAGTGGAGAGTGAAAAAGTTGGCTTAAAGCTCAACATTCAGAAAATGAAGACCATGGCATCTGGTCCCATCACTTTATGGGAAATAGATGGGGAAACAGTGGAAACAGTGACAGACTTTATTTTGGGGGGCTCCAAAATCACTGCAGATGGTGACTGCAGCCATGAAATTAACAGACGCTTACTCCTTGGAAGAAAAGTTATGACCAACCTAGATAGCATATTGAAAAGCAGAAACATTACTTTGCCAACAAAGGTCCATCTAGTCAAGGCTATGGTTTTTCCAGTGGTCATGTATGGATGTGAGAGTTGGACTGTGAAGAAAGCTGAGCGCCAAAGAATTGATGCTTTTGAACTGTGGTGTTGGAGAAGACTCTTGAGA
>NW_011494870.1:3735665-3741568 GCF_000754665.1 Bison bison bison
GTGAACTCTGGGAGTTGGTGATGGACAGGGAGGCCTGGCGTGCTGGGATACATGGGGTCACAAAGAGTCAGACACAACCGAGCGACTGAACTGAACTGAATATACCCTGAAAAATGCCCCATATGCATTTAAGAAGGCAATGGCACCCCACTCCAGTACTCTTGCCTGGAAAATCCCATGGATGGAGGAGCCTGGTGGGCTGCAGTCCACAGGGTGGCAAAGAGTCGGACATGACTGAGCGACTTCAATTTCACTTTTCACTTTCATGCATTGGAGAAGGAAATGGCAACCCACTCCAGTGTTCTTGCCTGGAGAATCCCAGGGACGGTGGAGCCTGGCGTGCTGCCGTCTATGGGGTCGCACAAAGTCGGACACAAATGAAGCGACTTAGCAGCAGCAGCAGCAGCAGCAGCAGCATACTATTGTTGCTGGGTAGAGTGTTCTGTATGTATCTGCTGGATCTAGTTGGTTTATTATGTTGCTTAGGTTCTCTGTTTCCTTACTTAGCTTCTACTTGGTTTTCTATTCATTATTGAGAGTAGGGTATTGAAGTAAAAGCAGAAAATGTTCACATTTCCAAAAGGATAAAAAAGAGTTAATTTAGTTGAAGGCTGTGTGGAGGAAAGCTGGTATTGAAAAATTACGAGAGGTCTGATTATATAAAAATGTGATCAGAGGCCAAGGACTTGGAACAAATCCTATAGACCAGAGATTGGAAAATATTCACTGTAAAGTAATTAATAGTAGTAAATGTTTAAATTAGATAGTAAATGTTTTAGATTTTGTAGGCCTCATCCCTGCTGCAACTGCTCAATTCTGCCATTGTAGATGAAAAGAGTCGCTGTTGCTCATTCTCTAAGTAGTGTCTGACTCTTTGCAACCCCATGGACTGCAGCATGCCAGCCTCCTCTGACCTCTACTATCTCCTGAAGTTTGCTCAAATTCATATCCATTGAGTCAGTGATGGTGTCTCACCATCTCAACCTCTGCCTCCTTCTTCTTTTGCCTTTAATCTTTTCCAGCATCACGGTCTTTCCCAATGAGTCGACTCTTCACATCAGGTGGCTTCAGCTATTGGAGCTTCAGCTTCAGCAACAGTCCTTCCAATGAAGTCTTATTTCCTTTAGTATTGACTGGTTTGATCTCCTTGCTGTCCAAGGGTCTCTCAAGAGTCTTCTCTAGCAAAATTCAAAAGCATCAGTGCTTTGGTGCTCAGCCTTCTTTATGGTCCAACTCTCACATCCATACATGACTACTGGAAAAACTATAGCTTTGACTGTTTGGACATTTGTTGGCAGTGACAGCTTTTTAATATGCTGTCTAGGTTTGTGATAGCTTTCCTTCTAAGGAGAAAACATCTTTTATTTTCATGGCTGTAGTCACAATCCGCAATTATTTTGGAGCCAAAGAAAATAAAATCTGTTACCACTTCCACTTTTTCCCCTATTTGCCATGAAGTGATGGGACCAGATGCCATGGTCTTAGTTTTTTTTTTAATGTTGAAAGTAGTCATAGACAATGTATTAATGAATGAATGTGCCTGTGTCCCAATAAAATTGTATACATAATGAAATTTGAATTTCATATAATTTTTACACAGCAGGAAATAGTATTATTTTTCCTTTGAAACCACTAAAAATATAAAAATCATTCTCGGCTCACAAGCCATACAAAAGCTGGAGAAGGGTCAGGTTTCACTTGCAAGTCATAGTCTGCCAAACCCTGCCATATCACTGGGGCACAATGGGAGTTTTCTGAACAGAAGAGGAATTGGAGCACCAGTGGTAATTAGTGTTCTGTATATTAACCTGGCAAATTTCACAGACAGATATTTGCAGATGGGCAACTGGACAAAAGAATAAAGAACACACCCATGTCAGTGCATAAGGGCTTGGACTGTTTTGTTCCAAGAACACAAGAAAGAGGAAAACTATACAAAATGAGAGGAGAGTTAAGAGAGTTATTACGGTTAACTGGAATATTTTTAAGACTAGTATATTGAAGGAATAATGGTATTTATAATGAAATTAGAGCAGTTCCAAAGGTAAAAATTAGCCCATGTCATCAATTCCTAACTCAACACCAATAGATTATTAAGATCTCAAGTGACACACATAATTCAGAGATGCAATTACATCTGTTTAGATTTTCCTATGTGGTCTCTCATAATTTCTCTCTAAAATACAAATATATAGAACAAAACAAAAGCTGGAAGACTAGTTATTGACAAGATCTGAAGATTTCCATGAACTGTAAATCCATGGATAATACTGGCAAAGGGATACTGCTTTGCATGTATGGCTCAAAGATAGTCAAAATATGAATTCAGCTTCCTACAAAATATACCAACTAGCTGAGAATCCTGTGGTATGTTCCAACCATTACAGATACACAATAGACAGACATACAAACCAACCAAAAATGAATTTTTGTCCCTCTATAGGAGAAATTACAAGATTTTTCTGTATAAAGTCAGATAATAAATTTTAGGCCTCATGGAGTATAGAGACTTTCTGCAGCTGTTCAACCCTGTTATCATCACATGGAAGCAACCACAGATAATACATGAACAAAAGGGCATGACTGTCATTTAATCAAACTTTATTTACAAAATCAGATGATAACATCATTTGGTGACTCATGCTCTATAGTATATCTGGATTTTTTTTTTTCAGGCAGCCAGATAATCTCTCTGTCTCTTAGCATTCCTTAACCTCTGCCACTGCCAGCCATTACCAATATCATTGTGACCCTGAATCACTTAATAATATCCATCCTTAAGTTTTACTTTTTACTCTTTCTGAAAGGTCTTCCCTTCCCTTATTGTTAAAATTCCTCATTTCAAATCTACTTAGCTACATGTACTTCCCCTTCCATCACAAGCACCACAACTCTAATTTTTTGTCAACTACATTGAAGTTTCAAGACAGCAAGTTTTGTGTCCATCATCTATGCTCAGCACAGCTCAGTATATAATGATGCTCAGTAGATACTGTTTTATTTGTTTGTTTGTTGTTGTTATCATTTGCTTTTGCCATACTGTGCTGTATGTGAGATCTGAGTTCCCCAACCAGGGATCAAACCCATACCCCCTGCACTGGGAGCACAGAGTCACTGGACTGCCAGGGAAGAACTGATACTGGTTGGACATATTTTAATAACATTAAATGGCATGGAAATAAAAGATAAGAGGAAAACCTGTTTAAAACTTAATGCATAGCATAAGGGAAAAAAGAGCAATTTTGACATAAAAACAAATCAATAATAGAATTTTAAAAATACTTTTAGGAACTGTAAAAATAAAGGAGAACAAACTATCAGGAAAAGAAGGGTCAAAATGACAAAAGTGAAATCTATATTTAAACATAATATTGACTATAGAATAATAAAAATATCTTTAAACATATGGGAAGAAGAAATAATTGTAAAAATGTAAAAAAAATCATTTTAATATCTAGCATACTTTATAACCTCAAATATCAATATACAATATGTCAGTAAGTGTCTTTAAAGGAAAAGATTATAAATCCAAACTTTTCTTGCTGTCTAATTCATTTATATGTGAAAGCAAACTTTTTACAGACATTCTTGTGTTTATATATTCCAATTTATGCCGTTCTTGAAAAAATTAATTTCATACAACAATTGACCAATGATAAGCTAATGACAATAGCTAAAGACAATAAACTAAAGACATAAAGGAGAAAAATTAAATTAAAAAAAACTTCACATACATGTTGAAATCTATTTAAAATAGAGCTGAGTCATACTAAACGGGAACTGAATGTAAAATAAGTTTAAAAACAAGATGTTTGTAACATTATTATATGATAATCTAATAACAATAATCTGGCCTTATTATCCAAGCTTCTATACGTACACAATCTGGGAATGGAGTGAAAAGTGAAAGTTTAAGTTTAGTAAATCCTTTATTTTGCCTGAGTGAAACTCTGAGGATATTTTAAAATTTTCATCTTGTTTTAGTAAAGAAAGATTTATAAGTGAAAGATTTTACAAATTTTAAATAGAACCATCAAAATGGTTGAAACTAGTATTGATAACCATCAAATCATTTGAGATTGTTGAATAACTTCATATAATAAAATATCAAAAAAATAGAAAGCATCAAATGAAAAAGAAACAAATATTGGTTTAGTCAATGATGTAAACAACTCGATCTTCTGTCTTAAAAAGTAATGACTCTCATAAAACCCAATAGACATATTGCCAAAGACATTACACAAGCACAAGGCAGCCAGCACATGTAAAGATGTTCAACATCATTAACCTTCAGAGAAATGCAAATCAAAATCATGAGACATCGTTTCAGACCCCTTAGGATGGCTCTAATAAAAAGAGATTGTAATGTGTTGAGAAGGATATGGAGAAATTGGAACCCTCATACACAGCTGATGGGAAGTAAAATAATACATCCACTTTGGGAAATATTCTGATAGTTCTTCAAAAAAAAAAAAAAAACACATAGATTTACTGTTTGACCCAACAATCCCATTCTGACAGATATACAAGAGAAATGAAACCACATATCCACACAAAAACTTGTACATGAGCTAAAAAGTGGAAATAACCCAAATATTCACCAAATGATGAACTGATAAAAGAAATCTGATGCATGCATACAATGGGACATTATTCAACCATAAAAAGAAATGAAGTCCCAATAGATACTTGAAGCATGTATAAACCTTAAAAATATTATGCTAAATGAAAAGAAGCATGGACACAAAGACCATGTCTTATATGATTCCATTTACAAGAAATGTCCAGAATAAGCAAATTTATGGTGACAGAAAGTAGGGATTGCAAAGGGCTGGGGATAAGGGATAGAGTGACTGGAAGGTGATGACTAATGGGTCCAGGATTTGAGGTGATAAAATTGTTCCAAAATTGTGCTGATGGTTCTGCAACTCTGTGACTATATTAAAACCCATTAAGTTTGTAATTTAGGTCAGTGAATTACAAAGGATATGCTGCTGCTGCTGCTGCTAAGTCGCTTCAGTCGTGTCCGACTCTGTGCAACCCCATAGACGGCAACCCACCAGGCTCCCCCGTCCCCGGGATTCTCCAGGCAAGAACACTGGAGTGGGTTGCCATTTCCTTCTCCAATGCATGAAAGTGAAAAGTAAAAGTGAAGTTGCTCAGTTGTGTCCAACTCTTAGCGACCCCATCGACTGCAGCCTTCCAGGCTCCTCCATCCATGGGATTTTCCAGGCAAGAGTACTGGAGTGGGGTTCCATTGCCTTCTCTGACAAAGGATATGAATTATATCCAAATAAAGCTGTTATCAAAAAATATTAAAAAGCTATGAGGTACCTTGAAAAAGTACATGTAAGCTGAAAAGATAGAAAAAGACTTAGCAAAGATCAGCAACAAAAGGAAAATGAGCAAATTAATTTCAGATTAAAAAGAAATTTAAGGAATAAACTCACTAAGTGAAATAAGGCCATCTGATATCAATAAAGTGGGTAAAAACCACCATAAAGATAGAAAGGTCAGTAAGAAGGAAAGTTATGGCCAACCTAGATAGCATATTGAAAAGCAGAGACATTACTTTGCCAACAAAGGTCCATCTAGTCAAGGCTATGGTTTTTCCAGTAGTCGTGTATGGATGTGAGAGTTGGACTGTGAAGAACGCTAAGCACTGAAGAATTGATGCTTTTGAACTGTGGTGTTGGAGAAGACTCTTGAGAGTCCCTTGGACTGCAAGGAGATCCAACCAGTCCATTCTAAAGGAGATCAGCCCTGGGTGTTCTTTGGAAGGAATGATGCTAAAGCTGAAACTCCAATACTTTGGCCACCTCTTGCGAAGAGTTGACTAATTGGAAAAGACTCTGATGCTGGGAGGGATTAGGGGCAGGAGGAGAAGAGGACAACAGAGGATG
>NW_011494870.1:3741668-3742753 GCF_000754665.1 Bison bison bison
GACGTGAGTTTGAGTGAACTCTGGGAGTTGGTGATGGACAGGGAGGCCTGGCGTGCTGCGATTCATGGGGTCACAAAGAGTTGGACACGACTGAGCGACTGAACTGAACTGCACATGTATGTGCTTACAACAAAGTGTTAAATGAAGCAAAAATTATTAAAAATATAAGAAAATATTAATAGAATCATAGACTTTTCAGAAAAAATAAATTAAGCAAAGTATAATAAGTTATATAAAAGTAAAAATAATAAAGATTTAAATATCATGAGTAAGTATTCATGAAATATCTGCCAAATGCAGCAAAATAAAAATCCTAATAAAGATGCTATAGTATAAATTGTACCGTCTATATTCTCTAATTAGTAAAAAAAAAAAAATAGCCACCAAATTTTATGTAGTAACAAAGCATTTTGAAAATTAAAAATTATTGTGATATATTTTCCAAAGGCAGATCTCTTTCAAACCCTGAAAAAACTTATATTTACTTCCAAAATCTATATTACTACTACTACTTCAGAAAAATATTTTCTAGTGACTCCAGCCCAGTGCTTTCTTTTTCATGGTATCTTTTATTGTTTTCAGTCAAATTCACATGGTTATTATCTTAATAACATATGGTTTTGTTTTATTATGATTCATACATGTAAGTGCTTTGATGACAGAGACACTGCAATAAATGTCTTTTATTATCAGTATATTTAAATATCTTCCTGAACACAGAAGGTGTGCAATAAATGTTTGGTAATTGATTTCACTGGACAGTTGAGAAAGGTGGTAGACTGAAAATAAAGGGACATGAGTTCTTGACCATTATTAAAAAGGTTTAATGATTCTTGGCATGTCAATTTACTTCCCTAGATTTTATTATCTGCCTTCATTAAATGAGTTAGTATTAAAACATTTCTATGATTCTTTCCAGTTCTAAAATTGTATGATTTAACTAATAGGGAAAGAAAAGACATCCCTCAGTACACTAGAAAATTTCCCTCCATGTGCAGCAACACTGGTTTCTTTGAATGTCAAGGACTCGAACAGATTGTGCATTGTTGAGAAAAGAGTCACCCTCAATTACTCATCAATGATGG
>NW_011494870.1:3742853-3753116 GCF_000754665.1 Bison bison bison
ATGGAATTTGCGGTTTATTCTCAGTAACCTAGTGTTTCCTTACTACCACCCACCCAGGTCCAGGGAGGATATATATGTGTCTGAGTATGTGTGTATATTTGCCTCTCTGACGACATTCCAAGACTAATATAAACACCTCCTAAATTACCCATTACTCTGTGTCACTTCTCTTTTCCATTAGAAAGAGGTAGCCTATATTTATATTTCAAGTTCTAACACTCTACCCTTTCCATCACCCTTCTCTTTCTCAAAGACCGATCTCTTCCTCTATCCTATATATGGACCACATTGCAAATATTTCTTTAAACTTAGGTATTGGCATAACCGTTCTATACTTAATTTATTATATTAAATATAATATTTAATTAATTATTTGGTATAATTAATTGTTTAATTAATAGTTGGTTTAGTAATATTCAATATAATTACATTTAATTAACATTACTGCATAAATAAAAAACTGAGAAAACATATCCCAGAAGATAAATAGTGAGGAAGATCATGCATGATTTTTATATTTTACTTTTTGTGTTTCTATTTTCTACAGTTTTATGGATTGTAAACATACCAATTATTTATGCACATATCCACACACACCCTCAATTAAGTGGAATCAAAATCAAAGTTCACATAACTCTTTACTAGTCTATATTTTATGAAAAAGTTCAAATAAATATATATAAATTTACTCTAAAAACAAATATCTTAATGTATGATTTCAAGTTGTTGACATCAACCCTTGATTTAATAATAAGTCTGAACCTGTAAGAGCTCAAAATATGTTCATTTTCAGAGTAGTATAATTATTTAGACAAGAAAGCAGAATAGTATACTTAAGATTTTCAATTATCATGGGCAAAATAAAACAGCAGTTAAACAGAAAACTCATTCAGAATATATTCTCTAAACATCCATTACTCAGGCAAGTTTCTTGTACAGAAGTGTCTGTATATGTGTATATCCACTGTTGTTGTCCATTCACCCAGTCACGTCCAGGTCTTTGCGACCCCATGAACTGCAGCACGCCAGGCCTCACTGTCCCCCACTGTCTCCCGAAGTTTGCCCAAGTTCATGTCCATTGCATCAGTGACGCCATCCAGCCATCTCATCCTCTGATGTCCTCTTCTCCTTCTGCTCTCAGTCTTTCCCAGCATCAGCATCCAACAAGTCAGCTGTTCGCATCAGATGATCAAAATACTTGAGCTTCAGCATCAATCCTTCCAGTGAGTATTCAGGGTTGGTTTCCCTTAAGATTGACTGGTTTGATCTCCTTGCTATCCAAGGGACTTTCAGGAGTCTTCTCTAGCACCACAGTTTGAAGCCATCAATTCTTTGTCTTTATGGTCCAGGTCTCACAACTGTACGTGACCACTGGGAAGACCATAGCCTTGACTATACGAAGCTTTGTTGGCAGAGTGATGTCTCTGCTTTTCAACACACTGTCTAGGTTTGTCATAGCTTTCCTGCCAAGAAATAAACATCTTCTGATTTCATGGCTTCAGTCACCATCTGCAGTGATTTTGGAGCCCAAGAAGAAGAAATGCGTCACTACCTCCACCTTTTCCCCTTCTATTTGCCATGAAGTAATGGGACAGGATGCCATAACCTTAGTTTTTTTTAAGCCAGCCGTTTCACTTTCCTCCTTCACCCTCATCAAGAGGCTCTTTAGTTCCTCTTCACATTCTGCCATTAGAGTGGTATCATCCGCATATCTGAGGTTATTGATGTTTCTCCTGCCTATCTTGATTCCAGCTTGTAACTCATCCAGCCTGGCATTTCTCATGATGCGCTCAGTGTATAGGTTAAATAAATAGGGTGACAGGAGACAGCCCTGTTGTACTCCTTTCTCAATCTTGAACTAATCAGTTGTTTCATACAGGGTTCTTTCTAACTGTTGCTTCTTGATCTGCATACAGGTTTCTCAGGAGACAGGTAAGATAGTCTGCTGTTCTTATCTCTTTAAGAGCTTTCCACAGTTTGTTATGATCCACACAGTCAAACACTTTATCATTGTTGATGAAACAGTAGATGAAAATGCTTTTCATCTACTATGAAAAGCATCATAGTAGATGCTTTTTTGGAATTCCCTTTATGTATATACATAAAGAAATCTAATTATTCACATTTAAAAATTAAATACTAAAGTTAATACCCAGATTTAAAATGAATTTAAAGTTATGCTCTTACCAAGACTTTATATGATCATAACATGTTCCTTTGCTCTACTGCTGAACTTAAATGTACCCGTCCAATAAAGCCTATTTTATTGGATGTCCTTCCATAAAACATTCACATTTTATTATATGGAAAAGTCAGAATTTATGCTAAATATGTCACTATTTCCCTGAAGATAAATCCAAGTGAATTAAATAGTAAATGATGTAGCAAAATGTACTACTGTAAAACAAAATTCCTCTAAATGTGTTAATAATCTCTAATGTTGATTAAGTAAGTGGCTGTGATTTACATTAACATTTTAGTCTCACTAAGACCAACAGTCTAACTGTCTCTCATTCCTGTCAGTTCTTATTAGGTACAAAAAGAAGCACATTGTGCTTATGAGATGGGCTTTCTTTTCTACTCAGTGTATAAAAGCTCTTATTATTCTGTCGTAAATGTTACTGAATTTACCTTTGGAAGTTTGATAAGACAATGATGAGCATTCATCAATAAGAGACTATCATAGCTTGCATATTTTAATTTCCCAAATCATTAAACTCAAGCACCTAAAGGAATAAAAGTTCCAACGAATTTAAAATTCTTGTTTTTCAGCTCCAGTTTATTTCCAGTAAGGTGTGAGCGTCTATAAGGAAGGTAGGATATATTCATGTGCTGTGTAACAAATTACCACCAAATTAGCAGCTTAAAATAATGTCCTTTTACTAGGTTACAGTTTGGGAAGTGGGAAATCCAAGCAGGTGCAACAAGGCCAAAATCAAGGTGCCACAAAAATGGGTTCTTAAGTGAAGCTTCTTGAAAAATAATTGTTTCCAAGCTCATTAAAGATATTGACAGAATTCAGCTCCTTATGAATAAGGTATCCCTTTCCTAGCTGGCCAACAGCCTGGGTGAGGGGGGGGGTAGGGGATACAGGTACAGCAGAGGCAACTCCCTAAAGGCTGCTGTAGTCATTGGCATGTGTACCCTCCATATTCTAATCAACAAGAGAGCATCAAATCTCTGTGACTTCTTATTTTCTTACCCACTGGAAAAACCTCTCTTTTTAAAAGGAATTCTAAGTAATTAGATGGAGTCTACCTGGGTAATCTCCCTATCTCCAGGTCAACTGTGCCATATAGCATAATCATAGAAAAATCCCCTGGAAAAGGGAATGCCTACCCACTCCAGTATTCTTGCCTGGGAAATCCCATGGACAGAGGAGCCTGGAGGGCTACAGTCCATGGAATCACAACAGAGCCAGACACGACTTAGCGACTAAACAACAATCATAGGAATGATCTCTTATCATATTCACAAGTTCCAGGAATTAAGAGTGCAGAATCTTGGGGAGTATTTTTAGAATTCTGCCTACCAAAGAGAGAACTGGAAAAATTGAGATGAGGCTCCAGATGTTAGCATTTATGAACTTAGATGCTAGCTAAAGATGTCTTACTGGAGGAAGGGCAGCCAGGGGCACAACCTAAAGCTAATTCTATATTAGCGTTAGGAAAGGAGTGTCAGACCTTAACAATTATTATTTTTTTTTTTTTTGCACATTTCACCTTGGAGAACTGCTGAGAGCCTCTTATCATGTAGATGAGTCATTATAACACATTTTATCATCTGACAGTTATTCTTCAAAAATGCCCCTCTTCCAAAATGGCCCTATTATTCTCTATTGTCTGATTTATAAAATATATGCATCTAATTAGACTTTCTTTTTGCTTTAACTTAGGTGTGTGTTATGTGTGTTGGGCAAGGGTGATGATGAAGTCATTCTTCATTTCCCAGAACTTTGTAAAATAAAGCTGAATACTAAATAGCACTACTGCTTCCTGCTACAGGGTGGAGAATGGGAGGGAATCCTTTGCTTTGGGCACCTCTGTTGAATTTTTTCATTCCTGATACAAAAGGCCAGGAGACCCACTTCTGGAGTCTGGTTCTGTGGGACGTTTTGTATTGTTTTGTTCCCAAGCAATTAGAATAAGTAATGTTTCTCCTGGTTAACCACTAGAGGCTACACGCTGAATACAATGCCCACAGTCCTGCTGATGGAGAAGCAAGATGTGGGGGATCAGTCAAGGCAGGTGTGAGGGGTGAGGAGCACCGAGGGGGTGGCTTTTCCCTACTGAGTGCAAGAAAGAAACAGAGGCCCGTGATTTCTTTCTGATAGTTGGTGGTAAAGACAACCCCGTGATTGTCATGTTCGGAGCCTCCAGAGGGTTAAGATGTGTGGTATGCTGCTTCAGGGCATTTATGTTTAAAAAGCTCAGTGGAGCAAGAAAAGATAAGGAAGCACGCAAAGATTAATTCTGAAGTTCTTGTTAAAACCAAACACTTTAATCCTGAGAAAGAGGGGGGAAAATCTCTTTGTCTAGTACATTCAGCTGAGTTCTTCAAAATTACCAGGAGGCTGACGCACATGCGGTGGCAAGGGAGGAAGTGTTTAACACAATTTCTTATGCTCTGAGTCAGGTTTCAGTTCATCTGCTGCATCTATTGTGTCTGTCACGTGTCAACAGATCTTTATTTGGAACTGATCACTATAATGATTTTGAGGTTAACTTGATAAATCAAAAGAACCAAATAGGGAGAAAACTGTTACAAAAATACAGGGGAAAGAGTGTTTATTTCCTGGCATTCATTTATTTTTTCATGTTATTAGCTGTAAATGCAAAAACCAGGCAAAAAGCAAGAATGGATCACAGATGCCTTCCTGAAAACATGCTCAAGACCACTTAATAAGGCTTTGTGCACATAATTTTGAAATAACACACATTCATTGCCAATGTTTTATAAATTCCTTATAGTATTCAGTCAAAAGTCCCTCAACTGAGGAGTAAGTCCTTAGAGGGCAAGTATCGTCTGTGCTTCATTACCATTTTAAACCAAATGATATTTCTTGTACATTTCTTTATTAACAGACTGACAAGAAGGGAGAGAGGAAGGAAAGAGTAAAGGATAGAGAGAGAGAGAAGGGAAAAGTGAGAAAGGAAAGGAGGGAAGGTAGGACTGATTTGGAACACATTTCAGTCAGTTCAATCACTCAGTCGTGTCAGACTCTTTGCCACCCCATGGACTGCAGCACAACAGGCCTCCCTGTCCATCACCAACTCCCGGAGTTTAATCAAACTCATGTCCATTGAGTCGGTGATGCCATCTAACCATCTCATCCTCTGTCATCCCCTTCTCCTCCTGCCTTCAATCTTTCCCAACATCAGGGTCTTTTCAAATCTGTCAATTCTTCACATCAGGTGGCCAAAGTATTGGAGTTTCAGCTTTAGCATCAGTCTTTCCAAAGAACACCCAGGACTGATCTCCTTTAGGATGGACTGGTTGGATCTCCTTGCAGTCCAAGGGACTCTCAAGAGTCTTCTCCAACACCACAGTTCAAAAGCATCAATTATTTGGTGCTCAGCTTTCTTTATAGTCCAACTCTCACATCCATACTTGACTACTGGAAAAACCACAGCTTTGACTAGACGTACCTTTTTTGGCACATTTAGAGATTTACTATAGGTCACAGAAGGAAATTAAGAATGCAAACACTGATAGATCTCCAACTATATGCACACACAGTTGATCACAAGCACCTGATAATTCAATACTTTGGTCCATAACTTATTAACCTATAGGGAGTCGGCTTCCTAAGTAAATGAGTTTTCAAGATTTGTCTTGCACTGGAATTTTAGTCATTAAGTTTGGGAGCAGATTCTGGAAAGACTCTTCAGAAGCAACTACACACAGTTGTTAGATAGACAGCCTCTTTTACAGATTAGCCATAGCAGTGCAGTGAAACACAAGAGATCCATTTGGGGCCTTCCTAATATAAACTCTAGTTACACATGACCTGAGGGAAATTATGCTAAAGAAAAAATTTATTATTTCTCAATGGTAGCTCAAGGACAGTGATTTCATGAAAAAGAGACTCTGATAAACGGTCCTGTAATATTTGCATTTGGTGTTTCATTTGGAGATGCCCAACACCACAAAGAGCTTTATGTTTCATCAGATGCCAAAAGGGTCTTCTGAAGAGAAAGCTACAGAAACCTACCCAAGTTTGTTCCTGTTGTCAGCAAGCTCTAGAAGAGATAACAACTCAAGAACGCGAAGCATCTTTAATCTACCCCCTTCTTAGTTAACATATGCAAATGTCTGCCCCAGATTTCATCTGAAAAAGAAGAGTTAAGATAAATTATCTGGAAGTATCTGAGGAGATATCCAGAACGTATTTAGGGAAATGATGAGAGTAATGAAGTAGATTCATTTTCTTTCCAGAACGAACCTGAGCCTTTGTCTAGGTTCACAGAGGCAAAGCGGAAGGGTGGATGCTGTCACTCCTTTCTACACTCGTTGTGTAACACTGCTGTGAACCCGTAGCTCTCTTCCTCATGAAGAGAGAAGCAGCTTTAACTGCTTTAAAAAAAATACCCCTGAGTATTTTTCAATCTGAGGTAATTCACGAGGAGGTGATGGTTTAGTCACTAAGTTGTGTCCAACTCTTGTGACCCCATGGACTATATAGACCAGCAGACTCTTCTCTGTCTATGGGATTTTACAAGCAAGAATACTGGAGTGGGTTGCCATTTCCTTCCCCAGGGCATCTTCCCAACCCTCAGATCAAACCTGGTCTCCTGCACTGCAGGCAGATTCTTTACTGACTGAGCCACCAGGGAAGCCTGATTCATAAAAGAAAACCTATTTGCCAGCATTTGACTAAATCATAGTTTCAGAATTCTTCATCGGTCTTCCCTGAGCTACACACAAACCTCGTATTATATATACGGTCATTGTTTTTAAATTGACGTGTAGTTGACGTATAATATTATATTCGTTTCACATGTACAATATGGTGACTTGCTACTTTAATAGATCACATACCATACACACCCAAAAAAGCTAAAAATGGATTAAAAATTTAAATGTAAAGACCCAAAACCATAATCTGACAATAGGTTGTATATTGTATCTTTCAGGTAGTTCAGAGTCTTTATATATAATTTAGATTTTATCCTACTTTATGCTTCAGTTTCTCTCATTTTGAACCACAATATTCTCTCTAGATCTTTTTAATGGCTTCACACTAATTGGGGAGTTGTGAAATAGACTCATCAAGGAATGCAGTGGTTTTAAAAAATGCCAAGTTACTAAAAGTCTGGCTTTGATTATCTATTAGGAAAAAACAAAAATGCTGTTGATCATTATTTATGATGCTTCATTCTACAATGTGGGAAACATTCCCTCAGATGAAAGTGAGTCATTTAACATTTATATTTCTCAACAGATATTCACTGAGGGAGGGAAAGCATACACCAATTAATGGGAAGGATCTGTCTAGAGATAAGAAACATTAAAATGAGATCTAAAGAACTTCTTTTGACCTCAAAGCACATAAACAAAAGGCTTGCAAACATTGTCACTCTCATAGCCAATTTACAAAGTGTGTCCAATTCAGTAATTATGCCTTAGAAAAAATGAACTAACAAGACCCAAAGCTAAAATGCCACTCCAACTGCAGTCTTCACTCTACAGAAGGAACTACCTCTACAAAAGCACTGCAGACTTTAAGCCTTTAATGGCTTCTTCCTTACTTCTTATTCCCATATTAAGACCTCATATTAACTTCAACTCTCAGAGCTAAAAGAATGGAAATTTTTAGCTAAAATCATATATAAAAATAAGAAAACTTCCTTAGGGTCTAGACCACCAATGGATGTGATATTACTACCAGACATGCCACCGTTGGAAAAGCAGAGCAGAAAGCTGATTACTTATGAATTCATTGACAGACACCCTTCTTGCTGAGAGACCTTAACATGGCCACTAACCTCCCTCAGTTCAGTTCAGTCGCACAGTCGTGTCTGACTATTTGTGACCCCATGAATTTCAGCACGCCAGGCCTCCCTGTCCTTCACCAACTGCCTGAGTCTACTCAAACTCACCTCCATCGAGTCAGTGATGCCATCCAGCCATCGCATCTTCTGTCGTCCCCACCTCCTCCTGCCTCCAATCCCTCCCAGCATCAGGGTCTTTTCCAATGAGTCAACTCTTTGCATGAGGTAGCCAAAGTATTGGAGTTTCAGCTTTATAATCAGTCCTTCAAAGAACACCCAGGACTGATATCCTTTAGGATGGAGTGGTTGGATGTCTTGAAGTCCAAGGGACTCTCAAGAGTCTTCTCCAACACCACAGTTGAAAAGCATCAATTCATTGGCACTCAGCTTTCTTCACAGTCCAACTCTCACATCCATATATGACCACAGGAAAAACCATAGCCTTGACTAGATGGACTTTTGTTGGCAATGTCTCTGCTTTTCAATATACTGTCTAGGTTGGTCATAACTTTTCTTCCAAGGAGTAAGCATCTTTTAATTTCGTGGTTGCAGTCACCATCTGCAGCGATTTTGGAGCCCCAAAAAATAAAGTCTGACACTGTTTCCACTGTTTCCCCATCTATTTGCCATGACGTGATGGGACCAGATGCCATGATCTTAGTCTTCTGAATGTTGAGCTTTAAGCCAACTTTTTCACTCTCCTCTTTCACTTTCATCAAGAGGCTTTTGAGTTCCTCTTCACTCTCTGACATAAGGGTGGTGTCATCTGCATATCTGAGGTTATTGATATTTCTCCCAGCAATCTTGATTCCAGCTTGTGCTTCTTCCAGCCCAGTGTTTATCATGGTGTACTCTGCATAGAAGTTAAATAAGCAGGGTGACAATATACAGGCTTGACGTACTCCTTTTCCTATTTGGAACCAGTCTGTTGTTCCATGTCCAGTTCTAACTGTTGCTCCCTGACCTGCACATAGATTTCTCAAGAGGCAGGTCAGGTGGTCTGGTATTCCCATCTCTTTCAGAATTTTCCACAGTTTATTGAGATCCACACAGTCAAAGGCTTTCTCATAGTCATAGTCAGTAGTCAAAGTCTATGACTAAAGACTATGTAAAAGTCATAGTCAATAAAGCAGAAATAGATGTTTTTCTGGAACTCTCTTGCTTTTTCCATGATCCAGCGGATGTTGGCAATTTGATCTCTGGTTCCTCTGCCTTTTCTAAAACCAGCTTGAACATCTGGAAGTTCACAGTTCATGCATTGCTGAAGCTTGGCTTGGAGAATTTTGAGCATTACTTTACTAGCATGTGAAATTAGTGCAATTCTGAGGTAGTTTGAGCATTCTTTGGCATTGCCTTTCTTTGGAATTGGAATGAAAACTGACCTTTTCCAGTCCTGTGGCCACTGCTGAGTTTCCCAAATTTACTGGCATATTGAGTGTAGCAGTTTCACAGCATCATCTTCTAGGAATTGAAATAGCTCAACTGGAATTCCATCACCTCCACTAGCTTTGTTCTTAGTGATGCTTTCTAAGGCCCACTTGACTTCACATTCCAGGATGTCTGGCTCTAGGTGAGTGATCACACCATCGTGATTGTCTGGGTCATGAAGCTCTTTTTTGTACAGTTCTTCTGTGTATTCTTGCCACCTCTTCTTAGTATTTTCTGCTTCTGTTAGGTCCATACCATTTTTGTCGTTTATTGAGGCCATCTTTGCATGAAATATTCCCTTGGTATCTCTAATTTTCTTGAAGAGATCCCTAATCTTTCCCATTCTGTTGTTTTCCTCTATTTCTTTGCATTGATCACTGAGGAAAGCTTTCTTATCTCTCCTTGCTATTCTTTGGAACTCTGCATTCAGATGCTTATATCTTTCCTTTTCTCCTTTGCTTTTCACTTCTCTTCTTTTCACAGCTATTTGTAAGGCCTCTCCAGACAGCCATTTTGCTTTTTTGCATTTGTTTTCCATAGGGATTGTCTTGATCCTTGTCTCCTGTACAATGTCACAAACCTCCATCCATAGTTCATCAGGCATTCTATCAGATCTAGTCCCTTAAATCTATTTCTCACTTCCACTGTATAATAATAAGGGATTTGATTTAAGTCATACTTGAATGGTTTTTCCTGTGGTCATGTATGGATGTGAGAGTTGGACTGTGAAGAAGGCTGAGCACCGAAGAATTGATGCTTTTGAACTGTGGTGTTGGAGAAGACTCTTGAGAGTCCCTTGGATTGCAAGGAGATCCAACCAGTCCATTATGAAGGAGATCAG
>NW_011494870.1:3753352-3777063 GCF_000754665.1 Bison bison bison
GAGAAGGGGAGGCCAGAGGATGAGATGGCTGGATGGCGTCACTGACTCGATGGACATGAGTCTGAGTGAACTCCGGGAGTTGGTGATGGACAGGGAGGCCTGGCGTACTGCGATTCATGGGATCGCAAAGAGTCGGACACGACTGAGAGACTGATCTGATCTGAATGGTCTAGTGGTTTTCCCCACTTTCTTCAACCTAAGTCTGATTTTGGCAATAAGGAGTTCATGATCTGAGCCACAGTTAGCTCCTGGTCTTGTTTTTGCTGACTGTATAGAGCTTCTCCATCTTTGGCTGCAAAGAATATAATCAATCTGATTTTGGTGTTGACCATCTGGTAATGTCCATGTGTAGAGCAACCCACTCCAGTACTCTTGCCTGGAAAATCCCATGGAGGAGCCTGGTAGGCTGCAGTCCATGGGGTTATGAAGAGTTGGACATGACTGAGAGACTTCAGTTTCATTTTTCACTTTCATTTCTTGGAGATGGAAATGGCAACCCACTCCAGTATTCTTGCCTGGAGAATCCCAGGGATGGGGGAGCCTGGTGGGCTGCCGTCTTGGGTCGCACAGAGTTGGACTCAACTGAAACGACTTAGCAGCAGCAGCAGCAGCAGCAGCAGCAGCAGAGTCTTTTCTTGTGCTGTTGGAAGAGGGTGTTTGCTATGACCAGTGTGTTCTCTTGGCAAAACTCTATTAGCCTTTGCCCTGCTTCATTCTGTACCCCAAGGCCAAATTTCCCTGTTACTCCAGGTGTTCTTGACCTCCGACTTTTGCACTCCAGTCCCCTATAATGAAAATGACATCTTTTTTGAGTGTTAGTTCTAAAAGGTCTTGTAGGTCTTCATAGAACCATTCAACTTCAGCTTCTTCAGCATTACTGGTTGGAGCATAGGCTTGGATTACCATGATATTGAATGGTTTGCCTTAGAAACCGAGCAGAGATCATTCTGTCGTTTTTGAGATTGCCTCCAAGTACTGCATTTCAGGCTCTTTTGTTGACTATGATGGCTACTCCATTTCTTCTAAGGGATCTTGCCCACAGTAGTAGATATAATGGCCATCTGAGTTAAATTCACCCTAAAGCTCATCTAAAAAATACTAAAGGTTTACTATGTACCATGGACAAAAATGTGAATATAAAACCATCTCTTGCTATGTTCATAGAACAAGGTCTAAAGAGGAGACAGGGAGACCAAAAATGATGAAGTTCCTAGGGCATGTAGTGAAGATAGAGCTCATCTTTCTCACAAATTGATTTTCTATAAACATGCTTTGTAAATCTCTATGTAACAAAAATGTGTATAATCACTGTTTATTTAGTGCCTGTTGCATGCAGACACTGTAATCATACATATTCTATCAAATCTTAATCGACTATGATTTTATACATAAATATTAATAAACTGGACTTCAGGGATGTTAAAATCACATGTCCAAGATATTAACTTCTAACAAATTGCAGAAATAGAATTTGAAACTGGATCTGACAGAAGAGTACCCCCTGGTCAACCGCCAACATGCTATAGCACTTCTTATGTACTTCTCTTAAGAATAAAGTGGAGGTCTTCCTTAAAGTAATGTGCTATGTCTCAAGTATATGCTAGGTCTTTCACCATGGTATCTACCTCCACCGGCTAATTCCAATTCTTGTTTCTGTAGCATCTAATCATGGGGTAAGAGAGTCTGGAAAGATGACTGAAACTACATCAGTAAGAGTTATTCTCTATTCGTCCAGACCATAGCTTAGATGTGGCCAGTCTAGTTAGGGTGGTGAAAGAGAAAATCATAATCCACGTGATGCAGTATAGAAGGCATCCTGACCCTGTCCACACCTCTGTGTCAGAGGAGATTTGGAATGTCATAGCATTAGTGTGTGTGATTTTCTATTTACATATCATTTCATTCATGAATGCTTGGAACATGATCTTTCAGTTCAGTTCAGTCACTCAGTTGTGTCCAAATCACTGTGACCCCATGGACTGCAGCACACCAGGCTTCCCTGTCCATCACCACTCCCGGAGCATGCTCAAACTCGTGTCCATCAAGTTGGTGAATCGGTGAGATCCAACCATCTTATCCTCTGTCATCCCCTTCTCCTCGCCCTTAAATCTTTCCCAGAGTCAAGGTCTTTTCCAGTGAGTCAGTTCTCTATATCAGGTGGCCAAAGTAAAGGAGTTTCAGCTTCAACATCAGTCCTTCCAATGAATATTCAGGACTGATTTCATTTAGGATACTGGTTAGAGCTCCTTGCTGTCCAAGGGACTCTCAAGAGTCTTCTCCAACACCACAGTGCAAAGGCATCAGTTCTTTGGCACTCAGCTTTCTTTATAGTCCAACTCTCACATCCATACATGACTACTGGAAAACCATAACTTTGACTAGATGGACTTTGTTGCCAATGTCTCTGCTTTTTAATATGCTGTCTAGGTTGCTCATAGCTTTTCTTCCAAGGAGCAAGCGTCTTTTACTTTCATGGCTGCAGTCACCATCTGCAGTGATTTTGGAGCCCTCCAAAATAAATTCTGCCACTGTTTACATTGTTTCCCCATCTATTTACCATGATGTGATGGGACCGGATACCATGATCTTAGTTTTCTGAATGTTGAGTTTTAAGCCAACTTTTTCACTCTCCTCATTCACTGTCATCAAGAGGTTCTTTAGTTCTCCTTCACTTTCTTCCATAAGGGTGGTGTCATCTTCATATCTGGAGTTATTGATATTTCTCCCAACAGTCTTGATTCCAGCTTGTGCTTCATCTGGCCGAGCATTTCGCATGATGTACTCTGCATATAAGCTAAATAAGCAGGGTAACAATATACAGCCTTGATGTACTGCTTTCCCAATTTGAAACCCGTCTGTTGTTCCACATTTAGTTCTAACTGTTGCTTCTAATCTGCTGCATACAGATTTCTCAGGATGCAGGTAAGGTCATCTGTATTCCTATCTCTAAGAATTTTCTACAGTTTGTTGTGATCCACACAGTCAAAGGCTTTAGTGTAGGAAATAAAACAGAAGTAGATGTTTTTCACAAATTTTCTACAAGTTTCTAGATGTTTTTCTGCCAAGTAGATGTTGGCAATTTGAACTCTCTTTCCTCTGTCTTTTCTAAATCCAGCTGGAACATCTGGAAGTTCATGGTTCACATACTGTTGAAGTCTGCTTGAAGAATTTTAAGTGTTACTTTGCTGGCATGTGAGATGAGTGCAATTGTATGGTAGTTTGAACATTACTTGGCACTGCATTTATTTGGGATTGGAATGAAAACTGACCTTTTCCAGTCCTGTGCCCACTAATGAATTTTCCAAATTTGCTGGCATATTGAGTGCAGCACTTTCACAGTATCACTTTTTAGGATTTGAAATAGCTCAACTGGAATTCCATCACCTCTACCAGTTTTATTCATAGTGATGCTTCCTAAGGCCCAATTGACTTCACATTCCAGGATGTCTGGCTCTAGGTGAGTGATTACACCATCGTGTTTATTTGAGTCATGAAGATCTTTTTTATATAGTTCTTCTGTGTATTGTTGCCACTTCTTAATATCTTTTTCTTTTGTTAGGTCCATATCATTTCTGTCCTTTATTGTGCCCATCTTTGCATGAAATGTTCTCTTGGTATCTCTAATTTTTTTGAAGAGATCTCTAGCCTTTCCCATTCTATTGCTTTCTTCTATTTCTTTGCACTGATCACTGAGGAAGGCATTCTCATCTCTCCTTGCTAATCTTTGGAACTCTGCATTCAAATGCTGTATCTTTCCTTTTCTGCTTTGCCTTTAGCTTCTCTTCTTTCCTCCGATATTTGTAAGACCTCCTCAGACAACCAGTTTGCCTTTTTGCTTTTTTCTTTTTTTGCTTGGGGATGGTCTGATCACTGCCTCCTGTACAATGTAACGAACCTCTGTCCATAGTTCTTCAGGCACTATGTTTATTAGATATAATCCCATTAAGCTAATTGTCACTTCCACTGTATGATCATAAGGGATTTTATATAGGTCATACCTGAATGGTGTAGTGGTTTTCCCTACTTTCTTCAATTTAAGTCTGAATTTGGCAACAAGGATTTCATGATCTGCACCAGAGTCAGCTCCTGGTCTTGTTTTTGCTGACTGTATAGAGCTTCTCCATCTTTGGCTACAAAGAATATAATCAATCTGATTTTGTTATTGACCATCTGATGATGTCCATGTTTAGAGTCTTCTCTGGTGTTGTTGGAAGAGGGTGTTTGCTATGACCTGTGCATTTTCCTGGCAAAACTCTGTTAGCCTTTGACCTGCTTCATTTTGTACTCCAAGCCCAACTTTGCTATTATTCCAGGTATCTCTGACTTCCTACTTTTGTATTCCAGTTCCCTATAGTGAGAAGGACATATTTTTTGGGTGTTAATTCTAGAAGGTCTTGTAGGTCTTCATAGAAATGATCTCTAGCTACTCAAAAAATTAAAAAAAAAAAACCACTCAAAAACTAAAGCAAAAATTCAGACATAAGCAAAAAGGAACACAATTCAGTTTCAGAGAAAATGTCACTTTCCACATCTGGAAAGAACAGAGGTAATGGTGGCCTAAGAACAAAGAATGATCTGGCAAAACGTTCTTAAATAAAATGAAGTTCTTGTTCCCAAAATATAGGAAGAGGAAAACCACTTCAGAGTGGGAAGTAGGGGAGAAACATGCTATCAGTAATTGAGAAAAAAAATTATTTTTGCTGAAAAATGACTCACTGACTACAAGGAAACAGTGAAAGATACTACTGAGAATAGCAAAACTTTTTGAGCATTTTCCATGTTCGCAGCTCTGTGGTGACTATGAACTTTAAAGACCTACTTTGGGGGAGGGGAAGAGAGGAATAGCATTATGATTGGTGGGTGATACAGATTAGTCCAGAGCACCATGAGAACACTTGTCAACACTGCACTGTTTAGACAGGAAATAGAAGAAAAGGCTTCCCAGAAGAGGTTTCAGCTATTCTAAGGCTTGAACAATGTATGAAATTACCCATTCAAAGAAAGAGAGGAAGGATTTAGAGTCAAAAATGCAGAGACATTTCAGGAATTCCATGAACCATTCAATTAAAAACCAAATGAGAGATCTCAAGCCATTGTTTTCTGGCCAGTGACATTTAAGAAACAGTCTACAACGTTACCACATTGAGGCAAAATATTTGTGTGTCTCCCACTCAAACTGGCTCTCATTTGGTAGTGATAAGCCTCCAAAACAATGGATAGTGTAAGGAGTAGGAAAACCACTGACTTCAGAATCAGACCAATTTGGATTTAAATCCTTGTTCCACAACCCTTACCTGAGTGAACCTGGGAAAATGGTCTGACTTCCTTGAATCCTGACTGAGTCTTTGGCAGCCTCCTCATGGGTATATCATGAGAATTAAATGGTGTCCTATATGATTGAGTATAATGCATTATGTAGATTCAGTGCTTAATAAATACTGATATTATAATTATTGCCAATACATATGAAAGAACATTAAACTTGGAATCTGGAGACATTAAATATGTGATGTTAGACAAAGTGCTAAGTCATTCAAACCCAAATTGCTCATTTATTAAAAAAAAAAAAAAATTCAGCTATAAGATTGTTTTATAGTAGGAATCATATGTGGTAATACCTAAGAATGCACCTAGCACAGTATCTAGCATGTACAATAGCACTAATAAATTTTACTTAAATATGAGTCTGAAATACCTATGTTTAGAGACATAAAGTTGAATACAAAATGTGCTTTTGTGAATAATATTAGTAAATTACTACTTTTAGTGTTCTTCTGTGTTTGACATCTTTTAGATATTTTATATATACTTTCTCATTTGGTCCTAAAGATCATCCTTTTATTTTCTTGAGAAGTAGAATTACTGCTCAAGTTCTCACAGAAATCTTTTGACCATTTGAACATCATCTTTAAAAGGCTTCATAATTTTCAAGGGTTCTTTGTTTCACTACATGGAAGGATCTAAAGATTAGCCCTCAAAAGTGGAGAAGAGTCCAGCTATGAAACAGTTCCAGAGAAATGACATCATCATCTATCTACCAACACCAAAGGACTGTTGTACCTTTAAGGTGGGACAGACATCACTAACCTCTTAGAACCCACACTGTAGTTCAAGGAAATAGATCATGTAAACAGATTCATATTCTTGATGTGGTATGTACTAGAGATATATTGATAGTGCAGTTATTAGAGTTAAATGAATTCCAAGAAGATTAAAACTGCATCTGACTGAAGTGATAAAGGAAGCATTCCAGAAGAGAACAGGACCTGAGTGAGAGTTTGAAGAATATGAGGGCTCCTGATAGGCAGAGATGGGTGGGAGGTATTCTAACCTGAGAAAAACATATGGGCTAACAAGGGAAAAGAGAAAGCATTAAAACATTAAGAATATTCTGGGGATGATGGGAGGTAACTTTGGACTGAAATATGGGAACATGGTGAACATCTGGGCTGAATAGGTGAATTAGAATCACATTTAAGGTGGCCTTGACTACTAGGTTTAATGATAACTATAACCAGACTTACAATAATCCTAACTCCCATTTATTTTCACTCATCAAATATCAGGAGCACTTCTCACGTGGTGCTACTCATAAAGAATCCGCCTGCTAATGCAGGAGACATAAGAAACACAGGTTCAATCCCTGGGTTGGGAAGATCCCCTAGAGAAGGGCATGGCAACCCACTACAGTATTCATGCCTAGAGAATACCCATGGACAGAGGAGCCTGACAGGCTACAATCCACAGGGTCACAAAGAGTTGGACACGACTGAAGTGACTTAGCACGCAAGCAAATATCAGGAAGAAGATCAGCAGTTAAATATTTAATTCCTCCAACCACTTTATGAAGTGTATATTACTACTAATTTTTAAGCAGGAGGAAACTGATGTTCAGGAAGGACTTACTATCCCAAAGTCAGAAACTAACCTGAGGCAGAGCTGGGACCGAGGTCCATATCGATCTGATTCTAAAGATATGTTCTTAATGATTACAGACGCATTGCCTCTTGGAATATTCTAGTATTTGTCTTGTGAAGGAAAGGAATTTACTTAAAGTCTTTTATCTGAAGCCCTCCCTGCCAATTTCTGATTGTTAATTCTCAGTCCCCTTCTCCTTTGACCTATAAGCATTCACCAGAGTTGGCCACTCCTCTTCCTTGATAGACTTCTTAATTTGCCTTCCAGGACAAAATACTATCTTGGTTTTTCATGTTTTCACCTTCCCCACCTTCTCCTCAGCCTCCTACTGTTACAGTTCAGTTCAGTTCAGTTCAGTCGCTCAGTCCAGTTGCTCAGTCATGTCTAACTCTTTGCAACCCCATGGACTGCAGCAGGCCAGGCCTCCCTGTCCATCACCAACTCCCGGAATTTACTCAAACTCATGCCCATTGAGTCAGTGATGCCATCCAACCATCTCATCCTCTGTCATCCCTTTCTCCTCCTGCCTTCAATCTTTCCCATCAATAGGGTCTTTTCAAATGTGTCAGCTCTTAGCATCAAGTGGCCAAAGTATTGGAGTTTCGGCTTCAACATCAGTCCTTCCAATGAACATTCAGGACTGATCTCCTTTAAGATGGACTGGTTGGATTTCCTTGCAGTCCAAGGGACTCTCAAGAGTCTTCTCCAACACCACAGTTCAAAAGCATCAATTCTTCAGTGCTCAGCTTTCTTTATAGTCCAACTATCACATCCATACATGACCACTGGAAAAACCATAGCCTTGACTAGATGGACCTTTGTTGGCAAAGTAATGTGTCTGCTTTTTAATAAGCTGTCTAGGTTGGTCATAACTTTCCTTCCAAGGAGTAAGCATCTTTTAATTTCATGGCTGCAATCACCATCTGCAGTGATTTTGGAGCCCAGAAAAATAAAGTCAGCCACTGTTTCCCCATCTATTTGCCATGAAGTGATGGGACCGGATGCCATGATCTTTGTTTTCTGAGCTTTGAGCCAACTTTTTGACTCTCCTCTTTCACTTTCATCAAGAGGCTCTCTTTAGTTCTTCTTCACTTTCTGCCATAAGGGTGGTGTCATCTGCATATCTGAGGTTATTGATATTTCTCCCAGCAATCTTGATTCCAGCTTGTGCTTCATCCAGCCCAGCGTTTCTCCTACTATTAGAGTAATTCAGCATCTCATATCATTTCTTGTTCTCCATCAACACACACTTCAACGGGCGAGCTTATCCAATTTGACTGCCTTTCTCTATTTTCTATATGCTAATGACTCATAAAGTGGTATCTCTAGCCCTGACCTTCCTCTAGAAGTCTAGACTCATCAAACTAATTTCCTTACTTCTTCATTTGGTTGTCTGAAACTGAAATTCTGGTCTTACCCTACACAAACCCTTTCCTTTGCATTCTTTGACAGTGATTCTGTCATTACCATTGTTTAGGTCAAAACTGTTGACATCATCTTTGGCTTCTCATTTTCTTTTACACACAACGGTCTAGAACTTTGGATATGTTCAAAATAGCCAGAATCTGATCACTTCTGACTATTTTCTCTGCTATGACCCGAGTCTGAGTCACCATCACCTCCCACTTGGACATGCAAGCCTCCTTCCTCCCACGCTACTTCTCCTCTTCCTCTGTGATGGTCTATTTTCCACATAGTAACCATAATATTCCTTTCAAGTGTATATCAGGTCAGTCAATGGCCCTAAATAATAACCCACCAATAATTCCCTTACTTGGTGGCTCATTGGTAAAGAACCTGCCTGTCAAAAGGAGGGATAATAGATGAAGATACCATTGCTGGGTCGGGAAGATCCCTGGAGAAGGAAATGGCAGCTGCTCCACTATTCTTGCCTGAAAAATCTTATGAACAGAGGAGCCTGGTGGGCTACAGTCCATAGGGTCACAAAGAATCAGGCTTGACTAAGCAACTTAGCACGCATGCACCCTTACTTCACTCAATATCTCCATAGTAGCACTGACCACCTTTGTGTGGTTTCCAATTTACTCTAGATGTTTCTCTGGCCTGGAGAGTCCTTTCCCAAATATCTGCTTGGCTAACTGTCACCTCTATCAAGACTCAGCTCAGAATACCTTCCCAAGGAAGTCTATGCTGATCATCCCATGATCATCCCTTAAAACTGCTGCTGCCCACAAGCACTCCTGATCTCACTCACCCTGATCTATTTCCCCCCACCCTTACAGGGGTTACAACCTTCTAACCATATCATAAAAATTACTTTTTTATTTATATCGTTATTGTTTGTTGCCTATTTCCCCTAGTAGAATGTAAGCTCCTTGAGGGGATTTTTTTCTGTTTTGTTCACACTTTCCAGTTCTCAAATTACTATATAGTGTCTGGTACAAAGAAGCATACAATAAGCATTTGTTTATACTGAGTGCTGAATAAATGAAATAAACAGATATGTAACACATGTTCTGTTCCCTTTGCTTGCTTTGTCTCCCTCTCTTTCTAGATAGATGTCTTCCAGCCAGGGAGTGGGGGTGGGGGTTGTCTGGGGGGGTTGTCAGTTCCTAGAGGGGACCCACGCATGGAGAAGCCCTTCAGGGCTGGGGTAGACCAGTCTCCCCCTCGACTCCAAAAGGAACAACAGAGCCCTGAGGCTCTAGGCTGTGGACAGTGTTCCAGGAGGCCAGTGCCACCTGGGCCCTGCTACTCTGGTGCTCACTAGGAATGAGGGCCTGGAACAATTCCCATCAGCTAGAGGGGCTGGGGAGCAAGCATGAGGCAGTTTACAGGTTAGGAAATATCTCACAGGGATGAAACTAAGGGTGCTGGTGGGGAAGAAGGGCTCTGCCATAGAACTTGGCCTGGGAGACACTGAGAAGGGTGGTGCCCCAGGAAGTCAGCTTCATTAGTGATCGGCCCCTTCCTGGACTGCTCCAATCTTTTCTCCGAGCCTATTTTTTCATCCCTGATTGGGCTAAAGTTACCCCTACCTAACCAGGCTCACAGCAGCCACAGGGTCTTTGTGGCGCACAGATGAGAAGTCACCCTCTCCTTCCCCCAGGCCCCAGCAGCTCTCCATCAGGGCCTGGCACTCTGTGCAGGCTTGGTCCCATGCTTAGGCCTTCTGGAGTCAGGTGCTGCCCTCACCTCCTGTCTTCTGTTCTCCTGGGGCCACCAAAAGACACTGTGACTAGAAAACCAACCTGGGCCCTTCCCTAAACCCCACAGGGCAGGCATGAGCCTAGAAGGGTACTTTACATACCCTGGCCTCTGAAACTTGGCAGAGAGTGGGTGCTTAGCTAGTTGGGCAGCCTGGACCAGGCTTCCTAAGGGAGTCAGGAGGCTCCATGGAGGGTGGCTCTGGGGAGGGAGGAAGCAAAAACCAAAAACAAACACATAAACAAATAAACAAAACCTTTAAACTCTTAGATGAGAAAGACTATTTGATACCTCTTTCAATGGAATATTTATTTTTATCCTCCAAGTAAAGTGATTTACATATACTAAGAAGTGACTCCATCATGCCTGGACACTTTTTAAAACTTAGTAAGGGGGCAGATAAGTAAAGCAGATTGTCCTAGAGATGGAGGGCTTTCTACACTCAAACTTACACTGCAGGTGTATATCCAGCAAGTGATCAATAAATACTTGTGGAATGAAATAAATAACTACATTTCAGATTATAGTAGGCTTGAAGAATAGATAGCCAAGATTTGTCCTAGAAATAGGCATGGGGAAAAAGAATTGAAAATAATTAGGAAAAAGGAGGCTTTAACATCACAAAATAGCTATGATTCCCAAATAACAAGATTTTTTTATACACATATTCACTGACAAAAGAGCAGGCTTAGAGGGATGAGTAGCCTACTTTCCTTATGCTTTAACTTGAATGGGCAAGAGGAAATATATAGAGAAAATTCTAAGAAGAAAAAAATCAGAAATGTTAAAGCTCAAACTTTCTCCAAGAAAATAAAACCAACTTAAAGTCAGATCACTAGGAGCAGTATCACCTGCTTAGTCATTCTAGTCCTGTCTCACTCTTTGTGACTATAGTCTGCAGGCCCCTCTATCCATGGAATTTTCCAGGCAAGAATATAAGTTGCCATTTCCTACTCCAGGGAATCTTCCCAACCCAGGGATCAAACCCATGTCTCTTATGTCTCCTGCATTAGCATTCTTTACCACTGTGCCATGTGGGAAACCCCCACTCTTTCAAATATATGTGAATGCTCACACACAGAACACATAACACACCCTACCAATACAGTAACAAGAAGTAGCCATCCAGTCTTAAAGAATAAATCCAAAAAATTGAATATAGTTACCCTTTCTTTTATATATCTGTATTATTATTTTCATGGGAAAGTTTTATAAGTCAGCACAGAGTCAATATTGAGAAGTCTGTCTATACTGATTAAAGTTTGCCCTCTAATGAAAAGCTCTGGCCCCTGTTAGACAAAACTCTCTTTACCATGTCCTGAGGTTCATCAGTAGATTTCTGAATGCAGTCTGCCTTGATGTAGATTGAATTTTTGTTTCAGAGCACCAAGTTGCTGGTCTATAAGTATGTAACAATATTTTCCTAAAATATGTTTGTGTATGTGTGTGTACATGTGTGCAATTACCAAATTTTTGTCTAATAAAGCAGGTCAAACTGATAGCTCATGATACTAGTCTCTTATTCACCATTAGATCAATTTTCTCTGCCTTCTTAGCAAAGTCCATATTAAAATAGCAAATAGCCCTCCTTTTTTTGATGTCACTTCTATGGCAGCAGACAATGAATTCTGTTATGTCTTGATATATCAACATTCACTAAAATCTTCTGGGTTGGATACAACTTTATTTTTATATAAAGCTTAAAAAGAGAAAACATTAAGCAGTGATATAACATAGTTGTCATTTTTACAGCCTTACTCCCAACCCTTAAATGAGAAAGGTTACTTCTTCCTTAATGGATCCTTCAATGAATATATTTATTTTTAAATCTCTGTGACTTCACAGTGTGCTGATATAGAAGAAGTTTCCATAATACCACATATTTAAATTCTGAGTTTCTTCAGTGTCAATGAGGGAGAGACAAAGACTGACAAAAAAAAAAAAAGCCCCTCATATGAAAAGAACCAATAAATAACTTGAAAAAAATGAGAAAAAATTTTAGGTTATAAAAGGTAAATGGATTTACATGTGGAAAATGGTACATTTAAAATATTCTCTACAAATTTCTTCCTTTATAAACAACGTTTCATCAATTCTTGACATCCCGTAATAATAACGAAATATCCTTCCACATTTTCATGTGTATTATTTCCTAAATGGTATAATAAAAGCTGTCAGTTACTCCCTCTGCATACTAACAAAAAAGTGCAATTCTTTGTTCTATGTGTGACTGCATTTGCACATTATAGAACTATGAAATATTTACAAAGGGAAGGTTAAATCAATACAGCTCTAAAATTTGTACTTCAGTCTTCAGAGATTTATTTCATCTTGATTTAATGAAGTATGAGGAGTGAGAATGTTGACATACAGAAAAAAAATTTCAGTTTCCCCTTTATTGTACCTACAGAAAATATTGAAATAGGATTTGTTGTTACCTAAGCAGTAGCTAATTATTACTCATTTGATGCCTCAACCATCATTTGAGAAATCTCATGGTGAAAAATAGACACCAACTATTGAAGAGAAAAATGTGAGGCATATTATTGTAAAGAAATACTGTACCTTTATATAACTTAGCTTATCACAACTATTTTGTATTTTATATTTAAAATTCTACTTAATTTTTATAGTACAAAGATTAGTCCAGGTATGTAAAACCAGAATTGTATCAGTTACTTATAACACAATATGCTTATTATATTCTTTAGATATAATGTGCTTGCTTTTCATATACTGATTATTTATGCTTACATATCTTATTAGTATATATGAGAGCTATGGATATAAATCCCCCTATAGCAGTATAAGACTACTCTCAATAAACAGAACAGAAACATTTCCTTTTATTTGTAGAAACAGCCAATCTCACAGTTTGTTCTAGTGAGAGCTTTAATGAGGATATATAAAAATTGGAGGAGAGAAGCAAAGAGCTTTGTATAATATATTTTTTAATAAACAAGTGAAAGATACTCAGAATAAATAATAAGCATTTATAAAAAGACATGGGACACAGATACAGAGAACAAACTTGTGAAAACCAATCGGGAAGAGGAATGGAGGAGGGGCAAGAAAGAGTAGGGGATAAAGAGGTATAAACTGTTCTGCATACAGTAAGTAAGCTACAAGACATATTGTACAACACAAGGAACATAGCCAATATTTTAAAATAACTATGAATGGAGTATAACCTTTAAAAACTGTGAATCACAATATGCTGTACACCTGTAACTTATATAAAACTGTGCATCAATTATATCTCAATAAATAATGTTCAAAAGAGCTGAGAATAACAATATCATAATAATAAGAGCAAAAAAGGCATAAGATACATAAAGATGAAATGTAATTTGCTTCTTTTATAGAATTGATCCATTCAAGTTCACGTTGTTACATATTATATATTTTCTATTACATCATATAAACTAGAAAACTTTTGAACCAGTGAAAAAATTAGAAGATCAGACTGTCAGAAATGCTAGCCATAGATGCTGCTGCTGCTAAGTCGCTTCAGTCGTGTCCGACTCTGTGCGAGCCCGTAGACAGCAGCCCATCAGGCTCCACCGTCCCCGGGATTCTCCAGGCAGGAACACTGGAGCGGGTTGCCATTTCCTTCTCCAATGCATGAAAGTGAAAAGTGAAAGTGAAGTCGCTCAGTCGTGTCCGACTCTTAGCGACCCCATGGACTGCAGCCCACCAGGCTTCTCCATCCATGGGATTTTCCAGGCAAGAGTACTGGAGTGGGGTGCCATTGCCTTCTCAGAGCCATAGATGCTATGGCTATTTAAAAGATATTTAAAAGATCCAAGGTCTGTAAACTCTTGATGTAAAGGAGATCATCATACGGGAAAGAATAAAATTTTGGTAAACCAACAATTCTACTTCTGACAATGATTTCCTCTGTGACCTCTAAGGTAAGTCTCCTTATCTCCCTGAATCCCAGTTAGAGTCCTATGAAAGATAAATAAACCTGATTTCCTGCTTACCTCACATAACTATTTCAAAGATCCAAAGATATTATAAAGTAGTTTGAAGTCGGCTTCATAATTCTGAGGGGAGATAAAAATCGGTTTCACCTCCATATTATGCATCACTGAAGTTTCTATTAAAACAACTCAGAAGTCATTAAAAGCTATTTATTGATCACAGATTCCCCAGCACACACCTGTTAGAAGACTGATGACCAGAGTCCCTTTGTGTGTGCAGTAGTGAAAAGAGGAAGTGGAAATTAAATTCAAAAAGTGAAGCAAACAAATTTCATTGCAGTAAACTAAACATAATTTTTTAATATCCATATACAGCTAGAAATGCTTATCTCATATTTTATTATATTTCACATGGGTCTCTTAATTAAGTAATAATGTTATTACGTGTCTGGGCCAACGTTCCCCAGAAAATGGAACATTAGAAATAGCTTTAAGTGTTAATGTGTAATTAGAGACTGCAGTACCAGGGAGCAGAAGAAAAGACACAAAGAGTGTGAAGCAGGAGTGAAGAGGGGAAAATTAAGAGAATGTGTTATCAGGTGGCTGCCGACAAATGCAATCAATTGCTTGATTTCCTGAGGGCTTCCTCTGAGAGAATATATGTATAGACTAAATCTCAGGACCATTGTTTGAGCACACAGATAATGAGGAAAAGGAAAAGGGAAGTAATTTCCTACTAACTTCCATCAAAGTTTTCACTATACTAGGTATTAACTCTTGCTGCCTCTCAGAAGTAACTGTCCATGTTTAATAAATAGGAAAGCCCTGAGGCAGAGGTGAGAGACTATATGACCTGAAATTCAGTTCAGTTCAGTCGCTCAGTCATGTCCAACTCTTTGTGACCCTATTGACTGAAGCAGGCCAGGCTTTCCTATCCATCACCAACTCCTGGAGCTTACTCAAACTCATGCCCATCAAGTCGGTGATGTCTTCCAACCATCTCATCCTCTGTCATTCCCCTCTCCTCCCACCTTTAATCCTTCCCAGCATCAGGGTCTTTTCAAATGAGTTAGATCTTCACATCAGGTGGCCAAAGTATTGAAGTTTTAGATTCAGCATCAGTCCTTCCAATGAATATTCAGGACTGATTTCCTTTAGGATGGACTGATTAGATTTTCTTGCAGTCCAGGGGCTCTCAAGAGTCTTCTCCAACACCACAGTTCAAAAGCAGCAATTCTTCAGCACTCAGCTTTCTTTATAGTCTAACTCTCACATCCATACATAACTACCGGAAAACCATAGCTTTGACTAGATGGACATTTGTTGGAAAAGTAATGTCTCTGCTTTTTAATATGCTGTCTAGGTTGATCTAACTTTTCTTCCAAGGAGCAAGCATCTTTTAATTTCATGGCTGCAGTCACCATCAGCAGAGATTTTGGAGCCCCCCCCCCCAAATAAATTCTCTCACTGTTTCTATTGTTTCTCCATCTATTTGCAATAAAGTGATGGGACCAGATGCCATGATCTTAGTTTTCTGAATGTTGAGCTTAGAGGATCTTCAGTTCTTCTTCACATGCTTCCATAAGTGAGGTGTCATCTGAATATCTAAAGTTATTGATATTTTTCCAGACAATCTTGATTCCAGCTTCTGCTTCATACAGTCCAGCAACTCATGATGTGCTCTGCATATAAATTAAATCAGGGCGACAGTATACAGCCTTGACGTATTCCTTTCCCAATTTGGAACCAGCCTGTTGTTCCATGTCCAGTTCTCACTGTTGCTTCCTGACCTGCATACAGATTTCCCAGGAGGCAGGTCAGGTGGTATGGTATTCCCATCTCTTTCAGAATTTTCCACAGTTTGTTGTGATCCACACAGTCAAAGGCTTTGGCATAGTCAATAAAGCAGATGTTTTTCTGGAACTCTCTTGCTTTTTCGATGATCCAGCAAACGTTGGCAATTTGATTTCTGGCTCCCTCGCCTTTTCTAAACCTATCTTGAACATCAGGAAGTTCATGGTTCACATACTGTTGAAGCCTGGCTTGGAGAATGTTGAGCATTACTTTGCTAATGTGTGAGATGAGTGCAATTGTGCGGTAGTTTGAGCATTCTTTGGCATTGCCTTTCTTTGGGATTGGAATGAAAACTGACCTTTTTCAGTCCTGTGCCCACTGCTGTTTTCCAAATTTGCTGACATATTGAGTGCAGCACTTTCACAGCATCATCTTTTAGGGTTTGAAATAGCTCAACTGGAATTCCACCACCTCCACTAGCTTTGTTTGTAGTGATGCTTCCTAAGGCCCACTTGACTTCACATTCCAGTATGTCTGGCTCTAGGTGAGTGATCACACCATCATGATTATCTGTGTCTTGAAGGCCTTTTTTTGTATAGATCTTCTCTGTATTCTTCTGACTTTGTCTTAATATCTTGTGCTTCTGTTAGGTCCCTACCATTTCTGTCCTTTATTGAGCCCATCTTTGCATGAAATGTTCCCTTGGTATCTCTAATTTTCTTGAAGAGATCTCTAGACTTTCCCATTCTGTTGTTTTCCTCTGTTTCTTTGCATTGATCGCTGAGGAAGGCTTTCTTATCTCTCCTTGCTATTCTTTGGAACTCTGCATTCAAATGGTATATCTTTCCCTTTTCTTCTTTTCACAGCTATTTGTAAGGCCTCCTCAGACAACAATTGCCTTTTGCATTTCTTTTTCTTGCGGATGGTCTGATCCCTGCCTCCTGTACAATGTCACAAACCTCTGTCCATAGTTCTTCAGACACTCTGTCTATTAGATATAATCCCTTGAATATATTTGTCAGCTTGGGAAGATCCCCTAGAGAAGGAAATGGCAATCCACTCTAGCAGTCTTGCCTAGAAAATCCCATGTACTGAGGAGCCTGATAGGCCACAGTCCATGGGGTCGCAAAGAGTCGGATACGACTGAGCGACTTCACTTTGCACTGTATAATCGTAAGGGATTTGATTTAGGTCATACCTGAGTGGTCTAGTGGTTTTCCTACTTTCTTCAATTTCAGTCTAAATTTGGCAATAAGGAATTCATGATCTGAGCCACAGTCAGCTCCTGGTCTTATTTTGGCTGACTGTATAGAGCTTCTCCATCTTTGGGTAATATAATCAATCTGATTTCAGTGTCAACCATCTGGTGATGTCCATGTGTAGAGTCTTCTCTTGTGCTGTTGGAAGAGGGTGTTTGCTATGACCAGTGTGTTTTCCTGGCAAAACTGTTAGCCTTTGACCTGCTTCATTTTGTACTCCAAAGCCAAATTTGCCTGTTACTCCAGTTATTTCTTGGCTTCCTACTTTTGCATTCCAGTCCTCTATAATGAAAAGGACATCTTTTTTGGGTGTTAGTTCTAGAAGCTCCTTTAGGTCTTCATAGAACCATTCAACTTGTGCTTCTTCAGCATTACTTGTTGGGGCATAGACTTGGATTATTTGGTATTGAATGGATAGCCTTGGAAACAAATAGAGATCATTCTCTTGTTTTTTAGATACATTCAAGTACTGGTTTTCAAACTCTTTTGTTGACTATGATGGCTACTCCATTTCTTCTAAGGGATTCTTGCCCACAGTAGTAGATATAATGGTTATCTGAGTTAAATTCCCGCATTCCAGTCCATTTTAGTAGTTTGCTGATCCCTAAATTGTTGATGTTCACTCTTTCCATCTCTTGTTTGACCACTTCCAATTTGCCTTGATTCATGTACCTAACATTCCAGATTCCTATGCAATATTGCTCTTTACAGCATTGGAGTTTACTTCCATCACCAGTCACATCCACAACTGGGCATTGCTTTTACTTTGGCTCTGTCTCTTCATTCTTTCTGGAGTTAGTTCTCCACTGATCTCCAGTAGCATATTGGACACCTACCAACCTGCGGAGTTCATCTTTCAGTGTCCTATCTTTTTGCCTTTTCATACAGTCCATGGGGTTCTCATGGCAACAATACTGAAGTTGTCATCCCCTTCTCCAGTGGACCACATTTTGTCAGAACTCTCCCCCATGGCCCTTCCATCTTGGATAGCCCTACATGGCATGGCTCATAGTTTCATTGAGTTAGACAAGGCTGTGTTCCATGTGATCAGATAGGTTAGTTTTCTGTGATTGTGGTTTTCATTCTGTCTGCCGTCTGATGGAGAAGGATAAGAGGCTTACGGAAGCTTGCAGATGGGAGAGACTGAGGGGGAAATCTGGGTCTTGTTTTGATGGGCAGGGCCATGCTCAGTAAATCTTTAAACCAATTTTCTGTTGATGGGAGGGGCTGTATTCCCTCCCTGTGTTATTTGACCTGAGGCCAAACTATGGTGGAGGTAATGAAGATAATGGCAACTCCTTCAAAAGGTTCCATGCAAGCACTGCTGCACTCAGTGCCCCAAACCCTGCAACAGGCCACTGCTACCCACACCTCCCCCAGAGACTGCTGGACACTCACGGGCAAGTCTAGGTCAGTCTCTTGTGGGGTCACTGCTCCTTTCTCCTGGGTCCTGGTGCACATAAGGTTTTGTTTGTGCCCTCCAAGAGTCTGTTTCCCCAGTTCTGTGTAAGTTCTGGCGGCTCTATGGTGGGGTTAATGGTGACCTCCTCCAAGAGGGCTTATGCCATTCCCAGGTCTACTGCACCCAGAGCCCCTGCCCCTGTAGCAGTCCATTGCTGACCTGTACCCAGAGGAGACACTCAAACACAATTCTGTCTCAGTCTCTGTGGATCTCTGTGTCCTGGTGGATCTGTGGTTTGTTTGAGCCCTTTGAGCATCTCTGGCGGGTATGGACTTTGATTCTAAATGCGATTTCATGATTTCGCCCCTCCTACCATCTTGCTGGGGCTTTTCCTTTGCCCTTGGATGTGGGATATCTCCCCAAAGTTGCTCCATTACAACGAAGCCGCCTCTCCAGTGCCTACCATCTTGCTGGGGCTTCTCTGCCCTTGGACGTGGGGTATCTCCTCAAAGTCATTCCAGCACTGTTCAACTGCTGCTCCAGCTTAAGATTAGATAGTGTTAAGTCACCCTTGTGAAGTTCCTCAGAGCCCTAGCAACAGCTGATCCAAGGACTGCTGAAGCTGAGGGGATCAGAAATGGAGCATAAGAAATGACTGGAATCCCGCAGATAGAATACTTACTACAGTCCAGTTTTATTCTTATAAACACCTTACTAACTTTATCCTGCTAACATTCTTGTGCTGCCAGTATGTTCCAAAATGATGACTGAGCTAAAAATTCAGCCTGTTTATGCTGAACAACATTGCTTATGCCATGTTGCAACCAAATTAAGCACACTTTAGAGACAGGCAACACTAAAGGACACAGGCCTATTTATTGGACATGGTGGGAAATACTATGATAGCTCTTATCATTCCACTAATAATCCCCAATCTCTGGCCAATGTAAAAAAAAAAATATTATAATCTTGGTGTTTTCCTCCTATAAATGATACTAATTACTCAGCACTCTTGAACTAAGACTTGCACACGCTGAGCGCCCGTTAAGTTGCTTTGTTTGTTATTTCAAAGAAAGTCAAGAGGGAGGCATTTGAAATTATCATGTGAATGAGGAAGTTGTATACTTTAGTTGCATACAATGGCTAAGCAGCCTTAGAAATAAGTGTCCCTCCCTTTCCAAACTATTGCCAATTTGGGCAAGACTAGTTTCTTCCTTATCTCTCCTTTCCAATATAGTTTGTCATTTAGTGATGTTGGGGAGAAAGAAGGTGATTTTTATTAGCTGACTCATTTATCTTAAGATGGTAAGCCTTGTCAATAATTAGGAATCATATATTTTTCTGGCCAATTTAGGCTAATCAGTTAAAAGTGATTTCTGATCCACAGAATAATATAACTAAAAAACAAAGCCAAAAATTATTGTATGCACCTTGAATATAAATGACCCATGCTATATATAGTAAACTAACTGTTTTTAAAATATGATAAACATAAAAAGTAAGGGCAAGCAGTCAAGTTGAATTAAAAGACAGAAATTCTCAACAAACAGAATATATAAACAATAAACAAATAAAATATTTAAAACTAAAAAGTAATAAACCCACCAAAAACACACACACACACACACACACCATACTGGATAGGCTAAACAGCAGGAATGGGAAAAGAGAAGTACAGGAAAGGGAAGAAAAAATACAATGCAAGTACTTAAATTGTAGGCTTAAATCCAAACATGTCACTAATTACATTAAATGCAAATGGTCAAATGCACTAAACAATAGACATTCTCAGAATTAATAAAAGACATGAAACAACTAAGTCCTGCCTGTGAGAATCTCATTTCAATTTAATAATATAAGGAAGTAAAAAGTAAAAGGATGGGAAAAGATACATAACACACCAACGAAAAGAAATCTGCCTTCTACAAAAACTAACTCAAGATTGATCAAATGTTTAAAATGTTAAATGATAAAACTTTTAGAAGAAAAGTTTTGTTATCCAGGACTAAGCAAATAGTTCTTAGATATAACAACAAAGCATGATCCATAAATGAAAACATTGATAAACTGATCTTCATCAAAATTAAAAACCTTTGCTCTATGAAAGATACTGCTAAAAGAATGTAAAGAAAAGCTTCATAGTGGATAAAATCAATTATAAATCACTTGGATCCTGAATCTCAAAACTAAATAATTAGAAAACAAACAACCCAGTTCAAAATTGGCAAAAGACTTGAAGAGATAATTCACCAAAGAAGATATACACATGGCAAATAAGCTTACCTAACAGTGTTCAAAATCATTAGTCATTAGAAAAATTCAAATTATATAAAACAATGACATGGTATTACTATGCTTCATCAGAAGGACTAAAATTAAAATTACTGAGAACACTAAGTGCTGCTGAGGAAGCAGAACAACTGGAACTCACATACACAGCAATGACAGCAACACAAATGGCAAAATTCCCTTATAAATTAAATATACATCTACCATATGACCACCCAGCTATCCCATTCCTAGGTATTCTAGGGAATTTAAAACTTATGTTCACACACACACACACACACACATGTTTATGGCAGCATTATTCATAACTGCCAACAATTAGAAATAACTCAAAATGCTCTTTGATAAATGAATGGATAAGCAACCTGTGATACATTTATATAATGGGAACTAATCATCAAGAAAAAGGACAATCCATTGATACACACAACAATTTAGGTAAATCTCAAATCATTATGCTGAATGTAAGACATCACTTTCAAAATATAACATGCTGTATGTTTCCAGTTACAAAACATTTGCAAAAAGACAAAACTGTGGTGACAGAAAACATGTTAGCAGTTGCTGGGGGTTAGGGATGGGGGATGGCATGACTATAAATTGTTAGCAAACTGGAAGTTTTAGTGATGATTGAACTATCTGATTTCTGATTGTGATGAGGGTAATAAAGATGCATATGTTAAAATTTCTGGAACTGCCCACCAAAAAGCAAATGTTATCTATTTTTATTTTTTAATTATTATTTTTTAAATTTAAATACATATGTAGGAAGCCACAGGAGTAAATTAACCTTGCTCTGCAGAGGGAGATGCCCCCAACACAATTAATCATCAGCTTTTACATGTCCTTTCTCAAGCAACTTCAGATAATCTTGAGAAAGAACTGTAAGAAATGGCTTTACATTATATTTCTCCCCAAATCCCCTAGATCTTTTGTGAATAATATTTTCTAGGCTAGTAAACTTTTGGAATATAAGCTATAACCCATGTATCAAGTTATTGTGTGTTTCAGATTATTTATTTCAAATAAGTTGTTATATAGCATTTAAGAGCATTTGTAAGGCAAACTTAAGGGTAAACTAATCTGCTGGAAAACTAATAACTACTCAAGGTGTTTCCTTTTCCCTGTTTCAAAAGAAATGTGTGTGAAAATGCTATAGACCTTCAAACAATTTGGTCAACCTCAATCAAAATTACACTGCTTTTGTCTAAGGATGACTTCAAACATCACAGAGAAGAATAATTCAATGTGACACATTAAAAAAAATTATATCCTATCTTCTTACAATTGCAACTTATTAATATCCAATGTGATTTCTAGATGAAGTTCATGATGATGACACATTGGATAGTAATGGTTTTTGGAGACAACAAAGGCAGCATTTTTCATAACTATGACCTGGAAGTGAGAGACTTTAAATTCTATTAACAATTTCTTGAGACAAAACCTCCCCATTGTGAAGTCCAGAGAAAGGCATACATCTGTTATTAATATATTATCTTAATGTTCCTACCATCTGCCTAAATAAAAACCAGGACTGGGAGATATGAAAATAAGTGTCATTTCAGAGAGAGGTAAATTAGGAGGTTAAAACTCCTTAGCACTTTTCAATAACTAAATTCAATAAAATTTGCTAACTAGCATAGAGAATCTTTTCTTTTATTCATTGCTGTATTTCAAGTTTCTTACTACAATTTCTGGGTAGAGGACCAAGTTTCTGAAAGCCACTGGCATAAATATGAAATAAGTCACATGTGCAATAAGTCACATGGCAACCTGCACTGTGCTAGTCAGTAGTGTCCTTGGTATTTGACCCAATGTGAGCAAAGAACCATCCAGTGAACAGCACTTTTCATAACACTTTTGCAGCTGTGGACGTTAGTCTCACCTGTCATAGGTAAAAGGAGACCAAAGTTTACATGTAATGGCCTAAGTTCCATTTTTGCATTTCCAAAATTCCAGAATAGGTTAGTTTGGTTTTGTTCTGTTCAATATTTTGTTCTGGGAATGCATGTCTCTTCCTTCTGGGCTTGATCACCCAGAAACAGTTCTAGCTGTTATCGTCCACCTGCAACGCTGTCTTTGTCTGCCTCGGACCTTAGGGCATAAGCTTATATCCCATAGGCATGACTCTAAGTGCACCATGGGAGGCTTACGCAGCTGCTCATCACCTCTGGCAAAATTTTAGGCCTCTGTCATTATCTTTGTCCTCCAATTTCATGTTCAAAATGGGACATAGAAAGAATGAGAACAAACCAGAAACTAGCTCCACAATGGAGCAAACGAAGACCTCAAATGCTAAGGCAGACAGGGTTTCTCCACCTTAGCATTGATGAGATTTTCAAGTTTTGTTGTGGGCAATACTGTTCTTTGTATTGTGGGATGTTTAGCAACACCCCAAGTTCTACCCAGTAGATGTCATTAAAAAACTCCAGTTATGACAAGCAAAAATTTCTCCAGACATTGACAAATATCCCCTGGGAGGTAAATCATCCTTTGTTGAGAACAACTGATTTTTTTTAATTAGAGGGTAATTACTTTACAATATTGTAAAGTAATGTAATAGTCTCTGCCATACATCAACATGAATTGGCCATAGGTATACATGTGACCCCTCCCTCCTGTACCCTCCTCCCACCTCCCTCCCCACCTCATCCCTCCAGGTTTTCACAGAGCACCAGCTTTGTGTTCCTTGAATCATATATCAAACACCCACTGGCTATCTATTTTACATATGGTAATGCAGCCATGAAATTAAAAGATGCTTACTCCTTGGGAGAAAAGTTATGACCAACCTAGATAGCATTTCAAAAGCAGAGATGTTACTTTGCCAACAAAGGTCCATCTAGTCAAGGCTACGGTTTTTCCAAATTTGGAAAACTCAGCACTGGCCACAGGACTGGAAAAGGTCAGTTTTCATTCCAATTCCAAAGAAAGGCAATGCCAAAGAATGCC
>NW_011494870.1:3777163-3781483 GCF_000754665.1 Bison bison bison
ATATGCAGATGACACCACCCTTATGGCAGAAAGTGAAGAGGAACTAAAAAGCCTCTTGATGAAAGTGAAAGTGGAGAGTGAAAAAGTTGGCTTAAAGCTCAACATTCAGAAAACCAAGATCATGGCATCTGGTCCATCATTTCATGGGAAATAGATGGGGAAACAGTGGAAACAGTGTCAGACTTTATTTTTTGGGCTCCAAAATCACTGCAGATGGTGACTGCAGCCATGAAATTAAAACACGCTTACTCCTTGGAAGAAAAGTTATGACCAACCTAGATAGCATATTGAAAAGCAGAGACATTACTTTGCCAACAAAGGTCCATCTAGTCAAGGCTATGGTTTTTCCTGTGGTCATGTATGGATGTGAGAGTTGGACTGTGAAGAGGGCTGAGCGCCAAAGAATTGATGCTTTTGAACCATGGTGTTGGAGAAGACTCTTGAGAGTCCCTTGGACTGCAAAGAGATCCAATCAGTCCATTATGAAGGAGATCAGCCCTGGGATTGCTTTGGAAGGAATGATGCTAAAGCTGAAACTCCAGTACTTTGGGCACCTCATGCGAAGAGTTGACTCATTGGAAAAGACTCTGATGCTGGGAGGGATCGGGGGCAGGAGGAGAAGGGGATGACAGAGGATGAGATGACTGGATGGCATCACTGACTCGATGGATGTGAGTCTGGGTGAACTCTGGGAGTTGGTGATGGACAGGGAGGCCTGGCATGCTGTGATTCATGGGGTTGCAAAGAGTCAGACATGACTGAGTGACTGAACTGAACTGAATGTATATGTTTCAATGCTATTCTCTCAAATCATCCCACCCTTTCCTTCCCCAACTATATCCAAAAGCCTATTCTTTATGTATGTGTCTCCTTTGCTGCTCTGGAAATAGGATCATCAGTACTATCTTTCTAGATTCCATATATATGCATTAATATATGTTATTTGTTTTTCACTTCTGTCTTTCTTCAGTCTGTATAATAGACTCTAGATTCATCCACTTCATTAGAACTGACTCAAATGTGTTTTGTTTTTTTATACTGAGTAATAATCCATCTTGAGTGTCTCTTGGACAGGAAAGAGATCAAACCAGATCAATCCTAAAGGAAATCTAGCCTAACTACTCACTGGAAGGACTGCTGCTGAAGCTCCAATACTTTGGTCACCTGATGTGAACAGCTGATTCATTATAAAAGACCCTGATACTAGGAAAGATTGAAGACAGAAGGAGGGCTACAGAGGATGAGATGGTTGAATGGCATAACCAATTCTATGGACGTGAACTTGGGCAAACTCCAGGAGATGGTGAGGAGGCCCGGTGTGCTGCAGTCCATGGGGTCACAAAGAGTCAGACATGACATGGTGACTAAACAACGACAACAATATGTACCACAACTTCCTTATCCATTCATTTGTTGGTGGACATCTAGATTGCTTTTATCCTAGCTATTGCAAATAGTGCTTCAGTGAGTATTGGGGTACATGTGCCTTTTTCAGTTATGGTTTCATCAGGGTATATGCCCAGTAGTGGGATTTCTGGATCCTATGGTAGTTTTATCTCTAGTTTTTTAAGGAATCACCATACCGTTCTCCATAGAGAACTGTATCAATTTGTATTTTCAAGAACAGTGTAGGAGGGTTCCCTTTTCTCCACATCCTCTCCAGCATTTATTGTTTATAGACTTTTTGATGATGGCCAATCTGACCAGTGTAAGATGATCTCTCATTGTAGTTTTGATTTGCGTTTCTCAAATAATGAGTAATGTTGAACATCTTTTCATGAGTTTATTAGCCATCTGTATGTCTTCTTTGGAGAAATGTCTGCTTAAGTCTTCTGTCCACTTTTTGATTGCTTTTCTGGCATTAAGCTGCATGAGCCACTTGTATACTTTGGAGAATAATTCTTTATCAGTTGTTTTATTTGCTATTATTTTCTTCCATTCTGAGGGTTGTCTTTTCACCTTGCTTATAGTTTCCTTCATTGTGCCAAAGCTTTTAAGTTTTATTATGTCCCATTTGTTTATTTTTGTTTTTATGTCCATTACTCTGGGAGGTGGGTCATAGAGGATCTTGCTGTGATTTATGACAGAGTTTTTTGCCCATGTTTTCCTCCAAGAATTTTATAGTTTCTGGTCTTATGTTTAGGTCTTTAGTCCTTTTGAGTTTATATTTGTGTATGGTGTTAGAAAGTGTTCTAATTTCATTCTTTTACATGGAGTTGACCAGTTTACCCAGGAGCACTTGCCAAAGAGATTGGTTTTTTTTTTTTCCTTCCATTGTATATTTTTGTCCTTCTTTGTCATGGATAGGATGCCCATAGGTACATGATTTATCTCTAAGCTTTCTATCTTGTTCCATTGGTCTATATTTTTGTGTTTGTGCCAGTACCATACTGTCTTGATGACTGTAGCTTTGTAATACAGTCTGAAGTCAAGAAGGTTGATTCTTCCAGATCTTCTTTCTTAAGACTGCTCTGGCTGTTAGGGGTCTTCTGTGTTTCCATACAACTTGTGAAATTATTTGGAGAACCACTGATTTTAAGTCTCTTCTATCACCTGATACATTGCATGGCCTGTAGCAGACAATCAATGTATGAAAATCATGACAGGAATGAGGGATAGATGGATAGGTGAAAAAAAAGAAAAGGGAAGAAGGAGAGAAAGAACGAGGGAACTGGGGAAAAAAGGATTCCATTATATTTACTAATATTCACTAGCAGATAATTTCCAGTATAAACTGAGAGACTATTATTTAATACTCACTATAAACTAAACAGGAAAATCACTCCTTAATTCAAACCCAAATTCTGTAACTTTTACAGGTTATCTTAGAAAGCATGCAAATAAAACATCAACCACAGGCTTGAAAAATAACTGTCCCTTGGAGTGCAGTGGTTATGGATCTGATCTTCTTAAGTATATTATGGATTTGTACAAAAGAATAAACAATGATATTGACAAACATTGCTCACTTTGCTAAGATAAAATTATAATTGAATTGATAAGTAATGGCCTTTTAAATCATAAGAGTAAAGCTCAAATGGCTTTGTGAATGAACCTCAAGGCAGAATTTCTCTGCATTTGTCATATTATTATTGATACACTGTCATACTGATATTAATACTCCTGTATGAGGCTACATCAATAAACTATTAACAAAGTTTTTGTAATTTCTGCTCCTATGAGAATTTTTTTAGAAATATAATAAAAAGGAATAGCTCTGTGCTAATAAAATAAATCTATACCATATTGCATTCATCTATTTAACAAATATTTATTGAGAGCCAACTTAGGAATTCTGATGCAATATTATATTTTTTCTTGAAATATATCCATAGTAATAAAAACCTAAATATATATGGCAGCAAATTTGGAAAACAAAGCAGTGGCCACAGGACTGGAAAAGGTCAGTTTTCATTCCAATCCCAAAGAAAGGCAATGTCAAAGCCTGCTCAAACTACTGCACAATTGCACTCATCTCACACCCTAGTAAAGTAATGCTCAAAATCCTCCAAGCCAGGCTTCAGCAATATGCAAACTGTGAACTTCCAGATGTTCAAGCTGGTTTTAGAAAAGGCAGAGGAACCAGAGATCAAATTGCCAATATCCGCTGGATCATGGAAAAAGCAAGAGAGTTCCAGAAAAACATCTATTTCTGCTGTATTGACTATGCCAAAGCCTTTGTCTGTGTGGACCACAATAAACTGTGGAAAATTCTGAAAGAGATGGGAATACCAGACCACCTGACCTGCCTCTTGAGAGGTTTGTATGCAGGTCAGGAAACAACAGTTAGAACTGGACATGGAACAACAGACTGGTTCCAAATAGGAAAAGGAGTATATCAAGGCTGTATTCTGTCACCCTGCTTATTTAACTTACATGCAGAGTACATCATGAGAAACGCTGGGCTGGAGGAAGCACAAGCTGGAATCAAGATTGCTGGGAGAAATATCAAAAACCTCAGATATGCAGATGACACCACCCTTATGGCAGAAAGTGAAGAAGAACTAAAGAGCCTCTTGATGAAAGTGAAAGAGGAAGGTGAAAAAGTTGGCTTAAAGCTCAACATTCAGAAAATGAAGATCATGGCATCCGATCCCATCACTTCATGAGAAATAGATGGGGAAACAGTGGCTGACTTTATTTTTCTGGGCTCCAAAATCACTTCAGATGGTGATTGCAGCCATGAAATTAAAAGATGCTTACTCCTTAGAAGGAAAGTTATGACCAACCTAGACAGTATATTAAAAGGAAGAGACATTACTTTGCTGCAAAGGTCTGTCTAGTCAAGGCTATGGTTTTTCCAGTGGTCATGTATGGATG
>NW_011494870.1:3781583-3781924 GCF_000754665.1 Bison bison bison
AGATCCAACCAGTCCATCCTAAAGGAGATCAGTCCTGGGTGTTCATTGGAAGGACTGATGTTGAAGCTGAAATTCCAATACTTTGGCCACCTGATGAGAAGAGCTGACTCATTGGAAAAACCCTAATGCTGGGAAAGATTGAGGGCAGGAGGAAAAGGGGACGACAGAGGATGAGATGTTTGGATGGTATTACCGACTCGATGGACATGGGTTTGGGTGGACTGCAGGAGATGGTGATGGACAGGGAGGCCTGGCATGCTGCAGTTCATGGGATCGCAGAGTCGGCCATGACTGAGCGACTAAACTGAACTGATGTGTAATTAATATATTATATTTTCATT
>NW_011494870.1:3782024-3788475 GCF_000754665.1 Bison bison bison
TTTCATTTGCATTTATGTATTCCAGTTTTCTATAGGTCAAGCTTTCTTATAAATCAACTATGCATGCTCAGTCGTGTCTCACTCTTTTGCAACCTTGTGGACTGTAGCTTGCCAGTCTCCTCCATCCATTGGATTTTCCTGGCAAGAATACTGGAGTGGGTTGCCATTTCCTCCTCCAGGGGATCTTCCCAACCCAAGGACTGGACCCGCATCTCTCATGTCTCCTACGTTGTAGGTGGATTCTTTACCACTCAGCCACCAGTTCTAGTAAAATATATAGTTTAATATAAAAAGTTTTAAATAGTATCCCCTCAAGATATTCTATCGTTAGCTAAAACAGAGTAAAACTACTTTCACCAACATTCTTTCTCTCTCCACCTCTCTCTCTTGATGTTCAAAACTATTCCGTATCATTAAGTTTTTCTTTTTATCACTGGTTTTATTCTCATTATTGTAACCATTTTAATAATGTTTAATTAATTTCTTTTGCAATAATATCAGATACTTCTGGCATTCCTGTTAAAAGAGACAGATACTCTTAGAGCAAAACTTCTCCAATGGGATGAGCTATCAAAACCTCCTGAGTCAGTAAATCTGGGTTTAATGACTTGACTTACTACTCAAATCCATGCTTTGAGAAACACTGTCTTTAACAAACAATGTATTCATATTGTAGAAACAACCTAAGTGTCCAACAGTGAATGGCTGATTCCAGAAAATGTGATATGTGTGTGTGTACGTATATATACACACACACACACACATGCAGTGGAATATTACTCAGTCTCATAAAAAAGAATGAAATCTTACTATTTGTGAAAACATGGAGGAATCTTGCAGTCATTATGCTAAGTGAAATAAGTCAGATTGAGAAAAACAAATACCATACGATCTCATGTATATGTGGAATCTAAAAAAAGAAACAAACAAACTGAGCTTATAGATACAGAGAACAAATTAGTGGTTGCCAGAGGTGGGAGGGTGGGTAGGAGATGGGCAATGAAGGGAATGAAAATATACAAATTTCCAGTTATAAAATAAGTCATGGGGATGTAATGTACAGCATGGAAACTACAGGAAATAATGCTGTATTGCATATTTGAAAGTTGTTAAGAGAATAGCTATCAAAAGTTCACTTCACAGGAAAAAAAAATTCTGTCACTATGTATGGGATAGATATGAATTTTATTGTGATCATTTCACAAAATATACAAATATATCATTATGCTGTACACATGAAATTAATGTAATACTGAATGTCAATTATACCTCAATTACAAAGTAGCATATTTTAGGACATTTATAAAGGTGGATCGATCAGAAAAAGAGTAATAATAAATTCAAATAAAATAAAAAATAATATTTTCATATTTTAATATTTGAAAATGAATTAGTGTGTGACATTATGTTCCCCATGTTCAGAAAAATCTCTTAGAATTATTAACCAAAATTTCAGAAATGGAGACCTGATTGAAAAAAAGAGGCATTTGTTTGGGGTTTATTAGAATTGCAGCATGGGAAACACAAATTTAGGAGGCATTTAAACTGTACTACCCAGTTACAAAATGGGGGAGGCTTGTATAGGCAAAAATCCCCACAATGTTACATAAATTGTCCAGAATTAGGTTTGGAGCTGGCAGGAAGTAAGGGTATTTGTTAAGCAAGTAATGGTTGGGGTCTGACATGACTACATAGTTGCAAAGTGGTGGTGGTAGGGGTAGACTTTGAAACTACAAGGTTGTATCTGGAAGCTGCTAGCAGATATTGTTTTGAAAATGGCTGGTGGTGCCCTTGAGTTTGAAATAATTCAGAGAAAACTGGGGTTTTCAGTGATTCAGAAATATATCTGAAACCACACCCACAATGGCCACCTAGCTCCATTTTGGATGCTTGAAGCATAGTTACTTCAATTTTATTTTTAAGTGATCTTAAACATGTCATGAGAATAGAGGTAAATAGGGAAACGTGACAGGACTAAAACAGGACAGCTTGTGAAAAAGTAGAAGCAGGTAGTAAGACAAATTCCGCTGTTTAAATTTGCCTTTCAGGCATCCCTAACACTGGTACATACTTTTAGGAATATATTTATACTCAGACATCCATTTCTAATTACAAACTCCATTTCCCTCCAGTTTCTTTTAAGGTGATGCCAAATACCTAAACACATTTCCAAAGACTGATTTTCTTTGTACTAATCCAACATCAGCCTATAAGTTAGATGATATACCAGGTACTGCTATTCCAGGTACAATTACACACACAAAAAAAGATCTCTTTTTTAGACTAAGATATAGAAATAGAAAAAAAGAGGTAAATGTAGTCTGAGAAATATTCCAAAATGGAAATAAAGAATATCCTTTGCATTTACAGGATTTGGTTAAGGTCGTTACATGGGAAGAATCACAACCCACATAACTGGAGTTCTGTGGTTTCAAACATTACCCTGGGAGGAATGGCAGTGGTTATCAGCATTGGCGTTCCCTTCTGATGGGGAAGACCAGAGCCAACAGAGCCATTACAAACCTAAAGAGTATTCTTACAAGAAATAAAAGAGAAAGAGAGAGAGATTTTAAAGCTCAGGGTCTCTTTTAGTTTCCTTGGTTCTTAGAAATTTAATTGTACTCCACAGATTAAAAATTTTAAACAATTACAATTAAATTATACAGGTCTTTCCAGTTAAACTAAATCCTTTCCTAACACTGGTGTGAGGAAAGGGAATTATACACTCCGTGGGGCAGAAACCTCAAAGTTTTACTAAACTGGGCAAAGAATTACACTAGGACCTTTTCAAATTTTAAAAGAAGGATTAAAAGCTTCTGTGCTATTTCTTTCTTAACATTTGGGGAAGTTTTTTTCTCTCTCCGTAAGAATAGGGTTATACCTTTGCTATTATATGTCCATATAAAAAGAACATACAGAAGAAAAAAAAAGTTCATGTCCCTCCATCATGTTAATTGTACATACATTAATTATATGATGAGTCAGAGTAAGCTCAGTATATTCTTTTTTTGTTGGCCCATCATCCAAGAATCTAAAGAACACTACAAATCATAGGCATGCATACATTCACATTCTTAAAAAGAACTATTCTGTGTAAGTTCTAAAATTGTATGACAGATACAATTAATAAACAATCATTTTTTTCCTGTTATTTCCTGTAGAAAAAAAGTGCAAAATATCCTCAAATTTTGTGTTATTTCAAAACATTTAGTACTGAAAGGAACCCTGCATGTAAGAAAAATGAAGTTCAATGATATACCAAAAAATTTTTTTCAAAGCAAAATAGCCAAACACACTGAAAGTAATTTGATACTTTACAACTAGTCCAAATGACTCCCTGAATCGTTGTTTCTTAGACTTTATATACCAGAATGCTGTTTGAACTACTACAATGTAAACAAGGTACAATGAAAGACCTTTACAATTTGGCAATCACATGTTTCCCCAGGCCCTCGCTCCCAGTCTTATAGGATAATAGTGTAATGCTAGATTTTTTTAATGGAGTTTAAAAAAAAAAATGTTTCCCAAAGACAATAATTTGTCCATTTATTGTTAGAATGTCATCAAGAAATGTAAAACAGAGAAACTAGGGGTCCTTCAGTAGGCTTGACTTGAGTAAGCAATGGACATATGTATGTGAGGTACTAAGGCACTACCAAGGACCTCTAAAGCTCTAAATCCCCCTGAGAACACTCTCCATCAAAAAACCCATATCTAGATGGACAAACATTAGCCCTCTTTTGGATTAAGGACCCAACAGAGTATTTAAAACTATGCCGGTAAGACAACTTAATTGGGGTTGGAGGTTTAGGAGGTAAACAAAGGTGTTTGTGGAATTGCACTGGTAAACAGTGTCTTTATTTCTACTGTATCATGTGCTATAGTCTACCATATGATGGTATACTCTATCATCTGTCTATATATCTAGCTAGCTAAGTAGCCATCTATTTACCTATTTGCCTGCCTGCCTGTCTGTCTATCTAGCTATATATCATATAATACAGCCAAATAAGGTAAAAATAGTATAGGGAAATCCTCCATCATGAAAGGGGACAACTGTACCTCTAGAATGCCAAGCAACCAGCAAGTTACAGCCCAAGAAAAAGGAGGCAAAAACTTAGCCAATTATACCTCTAGACCTTATATTACTAAAAGAGACTGAGGAGTCTTCTAAGTTCATTTGAGCTTTTGTTGTTTAGTCGCTAAGTTGTGCCCGACTCTTTTCCGACCATATGGACTCTAGCCTGCCAGGCTCCTCTGTCCATGGGATTTTCCAGGCAAGACTACTGGAGTAGGTAGCTATTTCCTTCTCTAGGGGATGTTCCCAAGCCAGGGATCGAAACTGTGGCTCCTGCCATGTCTCCTCCATTGTAGGCAGATTCTTAAAGAGACTGTAAATATTTGAGGAAAAAATAACATAAAGGGTACTTTTCTTGAAATGTGATTATACCTTTGCAGCATCTAATATAGCAGTGGGTTGGGGGGGGGGGGGCTTCCCAGGTGGCACTAGTAATAAAGAATCCACCTGCCAATGCAGGAGATGCAAGAGACAGGGTTTTGATCCCTGGTTCGGGAAGATCACTTGGAAGAGGAAATGGCAACCCACTCTAGCATTCTTGCCTGAAAATTCCCATGGGCAGAGCAATCTGGTGGACTACAGTCCATGGGGTCACAAAGAGTTTGACATGACCGAGCAACTAAGCATGCCCCCTATGCTCAATGTAGCAGTGAGTGATGGGTCAGTATTATTACTTAATCATTTCAAGATATTTATCTTGACCACATATTAATGCAAAGGATGGCTTATGAATTTTGTTTTCAAATAGCCTAGACAACCAAATACAGTAGTACTCTAGTGTCCTAAATAAATTAGATCACCAGAATCTTCAGTTTGAGAAAAGTTTATGCTACTGCAGTATGTTATTACGAAGCTTGAGTGATACAAATAAAAGGTTTTGTCTGCCTGATTTGAGAGGCGTTAAGAATGGAAGTAAAAATCAGAAATGAAAACATTTAAAAACTGGCAAGCACCTTAACATTGTAATTGCCTGTGCTTAAAGACCCAAGATTTATTATGGACTCAATACTCTAAAGATTTTCAAGTCTTCAGCATAACGCTGCTGGGTTATCTACACTTTGTTTCATTTTCACCCATTCTTTCTTTTGCTTTTCTCTGTCTTAATGACACATCTCAGAATCACTGCCACCCATCTTACCAAGCATCACCTGCTCCCTCCAGAGCTTGTGGGATGATCTCCATATTAATGATACAGCCTATTTCTTTACAAGTTCTGACCCCCGATCTTGGTAATTGCATAAAGGCTTCCGTCTCTCGATCTGGAACAGCCTCTCCTTCAACTTGCAATACTAGTGCTTACTCTCTAGCCAGGACAACAGTAAGTGTCAGCTAAAAGTTTATTGTCTCATTTAATAAAACTCAGGAAAAAAAATTCTGAGAAAGAATAAATTATGCTAGTTCAATGTATACAAAGAAATCAAGCCTTTCAATGTATTTTATGATTTAGGTTGTAAATTGGAATAAATATCTAAAACATCTACTGATTGAATAATAAGGACACGTAAGAATATGAACATGAGATAGCTCACATTTCTTCTTCCAAATGAAATCGAGATAGCTTTTTAATCCTTCAAAGTGGAAAAAACTTGAGTGCCAATAAGATTGTTTATCAGATAGACTATGACTTCCTCCAATTAGAAGTCATTTCAGAAGAAAAAAAAAATTTATACAATTGTTTATGTCTATGTGCTTCTATATATATAAAAGTTCCTCATCTCGGCTACCATATCCTAATAAATAATTACAAAAAGCATCAATATCAATTCAGATTAACTTTAACAACCTCTTTAGAAACTGTGGTGATTTTTAAACAACATTTTATGATCTGAGATGGCTTCTAGCCCTTCACTATTTACGAGAATCTTGCCCTTGAATGCTGAAGAGTTAATATCAGCTAAGTACATTCTCCTGAACAGTTGATGACTCGAGCAAACCATCTATTTTAGCTTTAGGATTTCTTATTACTTCGGATCATTTATGTAGTCCTGTTTCAGAATTACCTATTTCTATCTGAACCATAAAGCACAGGCATGCATGCATGTACACACACACACACACACACACACACACATAACATCATATCACACAGAAACAGGAGCTATTCTAAAATAAGACAGTTGAGATTCCTTCAGAATTCACATGAATTATTTGGCTTTAGTGCCATCCCACATGTTTAAAACCATGTAAGTAATTTCAGTAAACCAGAAAGAGTTGTGAAAGTCATGATTTCATCTCCAATAAAATGTGAACTGCATGTACCTCTTCAATTTACAACTATGCCCATTGTAAGCAACTTTTTCAAGTTAGAGCCCTAGAGAAAGAGCACAAAGAAAAATCTCAGCTCTTACCACCAAGCCAGGACTCTTGGACCCA
>NW_011494870.1:3788575-3799302 GCF_000754665.1 Bison bison bison
ACCCAACAAGCATACTACTTCACAGCCAAGGGTACCCCTGGGTGAATTTCTACCCCCTTCTTCTTCTAGAACTGGGTAAAGTAAAGTGAAAGGGCAACTAGGCATTTAAACAAATGGCTTATCTTAGAAAAAGACCATTTTAAAACCACAGATTTTGACTTTTCTGTTTGAAGAAAATGTTGAAGGCCTCTTTTTAAGTCTTCATCATCAAATAATGACAATGTCTCTTTCTTACATACTTTCAGGCTTATAGAGAGTTTTCCAGATCCTTTTTTCTTCCTTATTTGTTTGACTTTATGGCGTTTACCCAAGCCTAGTAGGTAGTGTTATCTCTTCATCTACAATGAGCCATCTGAACCTCAGATATTTTAGTTGATTTGTCAAAATACACCAGGCTGGACTGGAACCTGGGATGTCTGTCTCTAATCCAGGGCTTGGTAGAGACCATTTTTTCTATATATGCATAAGTATATATTTGCTTGCTGCAACTGTTAAATGCTATTTAGAAATAAAATGCTCCCAGCACTAACTATGTCTTCAGGGCCCACGGCTATTCATATTCCTCCCTAAGCACCTAATTTACCTCTCTGAGTGGCTTGGACCAGAGGGAGTGTCTGGGTCACTGATGATTAGGGCACTGTGCACTCCCCAGTCACTGGGTTTAATGTTCCCTATTTTATGACCCAGACTCAGTCCCACCTCTCTGCTGGATTGCATTGTCCTGAAATATGTCTATATGCACCCAGGGACTCCAGTAATGGACCCATAAAAAATTCAATAAGGAAATGTTTTAATCAAAAGACGCTGTCTGACATCACAGAGTCACCGGAATTCTCATTTAAAATTGGAGCGCATCACTGAAAAACGTTGATTGCTGTTGTAACCTCACTGGTTTCTAAATGCATTCTGTTCATGCTCTGCTGTTGATGGAACTGGCTACTGATGTGTATCCGTAGTATCCTTTGTATAATGAATAAAAATTTCAAAATATATGAAAAGGGCCTACCCTCTTTCGCAGCCGTGGTGCCAGAGAGACAGAGAAAGGGTGGCAGTGCCACTTCCTTTTGTTGGGAGTGATGATCGTACGAGAGCCATAGAAGAATTCTATATCTTTAAGAGGGGAAAAAATGCCCTCTCTCTTCCACCCCAGTAACTGCATGTGCTAGTTTCCTGGAGCATTTTTTCTCTGCAAGCTGTAGGTCCTTTTCCAAGGTGAATAAAACCCCCATAAAATGCCTGCAAGAAGAGATGCTACTGATGCTTCCTTCGGGCATTTGCTGAGCCAGCCAAAGTATACACTCGTGCTATAGATCACTTTGGCACCATTAAAGAATTACAGGGCATCACATGGTCTTGTAGGAATTAATCACTGCTTAACAGTATGCGCTCCTGTGTTTATGAAGTCATTTGGAGTATCTGCATGTAACCAGTGGCTCACTGAATGGAGTATCTGCAGGTAATGAACCATGGCATTGTGCTATGGTCGAGCTAAAGAATGTTCCAATTGGCAATTAATATGCTAGTGGTGAAATGTATTTATTTTAGGGAAAGTCTGAATTGTAATTTGAAACTTTTTAATAAACCACAGAGATCTGATTTATATCCTATTTTGCCAATAGATCTTCACAAAGGATTTCAAGGTGGGACAGGATTGCATCCAAGATAAATGTCCTCTAGCATTTTATAGTGAGTAACCCTTTCAAGGCACAGCTCATACAGCCTCTTGTCTGTATTTTTCTTCAGGGACCCCTCAAAAATATTAGCTAAAAGAATATATATTAAATTTCAGTTTCAAGTATTTGCCATCAATAATATAGAACTGCAGGTTACAGTCAGCTAAAGATTTAACTGCCCTAAAGAAACTTAGACAAAAAAAGGAAAAGAAATAAAATGAAAGGAAGTGAAAGGGAAAACGAAGAGAAGAGAAGAAGTAGAGACCAATAACCTTAATGGTTACTTACCTGAGTAGGTAGTAGCTGTTTAGGGGACAAGGAATACAGTGAAAATTAAGATCAAGTAAGAGAGTCCCTTTTTGGATTTCTCAAATATTACAGTTTTTCATTTATAAATATTTATCTTGCTTGTATAATTCAAATGATATACTCAAGCATCAGTTAGCCTCCCAGTAAAAGACAAGATGTAGAAACGTAAGGATTTGTGTAAGGCTGTCGAGCTGTGGGCTTCTAATTCATTTCTCATTCAAGTTGTTTATCATTGTTGTACCTCATTTTTAAAGTGCTGAAGAAGGTTCTAAACGGATGTGGAATTTATATGTAACAAGAACCCTAGAATGAGGTTACTCCATTTATTCTAGCATTCTGGTATAAGCGCTAATCAAATTGTTGAGAATTTGATATAGCTGAGACAATGTCCATTGCTCCCATCTGTGGTTTTACATTCATACCAAGAAAGATAGAAATAGATAAGAAATAATTCATTTGCCTTTCTCCACTAGTCAACCTCCATAAATTATCACATTGCTAAATAATCAGGATACTATCTCATATGTCCTATTTGATTAGCAGTTGAAATCATCACCTACAAATTATGCAGGATTCTTTTTTTCAGCCTAACTTTGATCATGCTAGATTAAAGAAATAAATTCAAAATTACCAGTAACTATAAAGGTGTGCTTCATGTAGCTATAAAATATTCCTGATTCAGAATTTTCTATTTTCAGTTATTTACCTCCCAAGCAGGTTTCCCAGTTCCAAAATAAAAGAAGTATGTTTTCATACTCTTCATTCATTGACTACTCTACCATAATCTTAATATGTAAGAGTCATATCATTTAAAATTTTCCTAGGTTAATGTGGAAAAATGCACTTGTAAGAAAATTGTAGAGAATGCTAACCTATTGTTTTTGCTAGGAAATAAATGTCCAGTTGGAAGAGGAACTGTTTTCCTCCTTAACCAACTAGAGAGAGGGAGAGGGAAGCCCTTCCTGGAAGTAAAATCTAAGAATGTCCAAGTCCATAAGAAGTTTTGGAGAAAGGTGTGAGTTAATTTATCCAGGCCCTCTGTGACCTATATAACCCCAAGATGTACAATCTTTTAAAAATAACTATATATGCATTAAAGATGAGAAGACCTTAGTCTCTATCACTCTTCTTGAATCAAACCACGTTTTGCCTCTCATTCTATTTATATCTTTCATGCCATCTTGGCTATCCAAAGGTAGTCAGTCAACCCAGAAACTCTCTTTGGAAGTAGATTCAGGTGGGAAAAGATTTCCCCGTGCTATTGAGACCTACCTCTTGCCAAGAACTTTTGCTGCACATCAAGGAAGTAACTTCCCAGGTGATCATTTCATGCTTCAGTTCTACTGAATTTTCTGTGCTCTTTGAACTCTAATTTGGAATTGAAATTCCACTGTCTTGTGTTAGGAGTGGGGAGGGAGAATGTCTGGGGATGTGTTTGTATTTAAATGTTAGTCCTCTGAGTTGCTTGATGCTCTGGTCTTGGGCTTATGAGGAAAATAAAAATCAGCTTGAATGACCCGGCTGCCACAGTGCAAGTCAAAGTCACTTCCATTCCTCGCCTTCCAGCCTTGACTTGCTCTAATGTAATCTTGTCTGCTGAAGCAAGAGGTGTGACCAGTGTGTTATTATCTGCATTTCAGCTGTAAACTCCTTTGGCCTACTGGCACAGGGCTCTCCCTCTGCAGCACACCCCTCAATCTAATCATGCCTCACTATGAACGTGAGCTCTGGCCTCACCACCTGCCCCTTTCAACCTCTTCAGCCTACATCCTGGATGTTCTAGCAACCTCTACTAATGCTACTGTTATGCCACATTTTTCTGCAATGCAAGGGTAAATAAAAGTTACATGCCTATCAGAAAATCAAGAGTTTCAAAGTAAATATAAGTTCTCTCATCATCTTTAATTGTCACTTGCTGTGGATGTCAAACTGACAGAGTAGCAGAATCTAATTTCCTTGTTTGATTCACCATGAAATTAAACTGAACTGACAATTTTTATTTTCACCTGGCAAATTCATCCAACACTATTTAAATCTAGCTAATCAAGTACAGTTATCTGCTGTGCACACTCATCTCCCCTACCACACCTCTGATTTACAGGATCCCACTTCCTGGACTCCCTCTGACAGCTGTGCTTGGGATTACATTTACAGTTTTAGAAGGTGTAAAGGAATGTATGAACATAGTTAGCCAAGGTGCCAGCAAATGTATCGTGTCACAAAATTACTACTGAAAGCTGAAAAAAAGAAATAAGAGTAGAAAACAAAACACTGTTCAAAAACACAACCAGTCAGATGGTTTGGCGAAGTCTGTGCTCAGTAGAGTAGAAAATACCATTCTGAAGTTAACCGATTTCTAGGAAAAAAGAAGTGTTTAACCTCTATAAGGAATAAATATAACCATTCAGAAACAGTATTGTAGTAGGAAGTGCCAGATATGTATTTTCCTGATGAAATGAGGCCATCTGTCATTGTGGAAGTGGCCACCAATAGGTGAACAGTAATTTGAGCTTTCAAATATAAGGAAGGCTCCACATCCTGGAGCCATTATACAATGTCCCAAGGCAAAGATCTATGATATTATAGGGCACAAAAAAGGTCAAAGTCTCACCACGTAATCACTAGCCATTACCAGTAGCTCTCAGAGTGTAACTTCAAAGACTGTCAATGAAGGACAGAACTTTACTGAGTCCATGGAACATTAAATGGGTTTCTTGATGCCTGAGTCCAAAAGGAGGTGCATGTTTGCTGGATCCCAAACTACAAGTTGTAACATGTCGTTGCCCCAAACATCTCTTCAGTTCCAGGCCCATTTCTTGATTCTGGCAATGATCTATCACAGACATGTGTCTGACCTTGTTCTGAAACTGAAATGAATTTTCATGGGTTGAATATTAGTCCCAGGACAGCTTCAAAGATGAACAGAGGTTCTGAGTTGATTCCACATTTAAGACAAAAGCTAAAATATTTCTATATGTTTCGTGACCAAGAACCATGTATATAGAATTGGAATAAACAATTGGATCAACCCTTATAAAAATGTATACTATGCATGAAAATCAGCATGCAACTTCAGAAAGGCATTCATGGACTCTTTGAAGCCTTCCATTAACCAAGCATAACCACAGCTACAATTCTGTGAGCATTTTCCACATGCTGGACACCGCTAACACCTTACAGATATCAGTATATCATCTGCCTGCCTCTTCAGCCCTCCTGGAAAGAATCATTAAACTAAAAACTCTAGGCCACTCAGTCTTGAGGGAGTCACATGAACTTGCTCTGGTGACAAGCTGCTCAAGTACAAATAAGTACCTGCTAAGTAGAAGTGGCTTCCATGGTAACTTTAATTTAGGGTCTCTATCTTAAATCAATTATTGTTTCCATTTCTCCCAATATCTTAGTATGTATAGCATTTTTCTCTTTATATGGAATTAATCAGACGTGTTTACTGAATCTCACAAATGACTTCTCTGGAGAAAGACTGGCTGAATCTGCATTTCCCCCAGTTTTCACCAATGATTTTTGCACTTACGATATAACTTGAGTTTCTTTTGAATCACACCAGATATAATTTTCAAGTCATTTTTTTTCTTGAGTTTATTTGTAGGTTTATATACTTAGACCCCCCAAAAGAAGACATTATTATCTCCATTTAATATAATGGGAAGCAAAGACCCAGTGAGGCTTAATAACTCCTTGTCTACATGGCTCATGAATGGTAAAGCAAGATTTAAAATGTAATTTGGCTTGACTATAAAGCCTAAGTTCTGAGTTTCTGTGCTCTATTGCTCCAGATTTCAGGGTAAGAACCTCTGCTTAACAGCAGTGGTGTATTATAAAATTTATGAGACATTATCAAACATTAACTAGAATAGAATAAGCAATTAGAAGTTGACCGTAAGCACCTAATTACATATCCAGGTTATTTCAGGCTGAGAAGCAAGTTTAGACATTTCATTTCACAAATCCCATCCTATTCACTGACAGTAGTATCTTCTACAAATCTCCACCCAGGCAGCCAATTCTATTTATTAGATGACTACGTGACTGCCTATGGCCAAATGCTACAGAAAGGCTGGATCCAAGGAGAATCTGAACCCCAGAGTCCTAAATGTATATTTTTGCGCACCATCCATGCTATTTTTAGAATAAATATGAACTATGAAAATATTTCCTCCTAGTAAACAGGAAAGAACAGGCTGCAAGGAAACCCAGTGATTTAACCTTAAATAGTATGTTTAGGATAAAATCAAGAATTTACAAGGAGGAAAATGGACAGCCATCAATGTGCCAAATAATACTGGAAGTTGGAAAACTATGCAAAGGAATGGATAGACAGTCACAAGACAAATGAAGACACCAAAGAAGCAACTACTTTTAAGAACTAGGAAACAAAACAGAGGGTCCAAAGGTAAAAAACTAAGTCATGGAATAAAGGAAGTAAACAGAAGATACAGGCTTGTACTGCTCAAAGTACAAGACCATGATGGAAGAATGTAAATTAACCCACTGTTTCTGTCTTTGAAAAAATTTTGCTACTACTATGACTGAGCAACTTCACTTTCACTTTTGACTTTCATGCATTGGAGAAGGAAATGGCAATCCACTCCAGTGTTCTTGCCTGGAGAATCCCAGGGACAGGGGAGCCTCATGGGCTGCCGTCTATGGGGTCGCACAGAGTCGGACATGACTGAAGCTACTTAGCAACAGCAGAAGCAGCTACCATTGAAAGAAAAAATAATAACAATATCAGCCCCAAGAGTCACACTAAAAAGTGGGTTTAGTGATACAGTTAATTTACAGTTTGTTGAAAGCAACAATCTCATGGACTGGCTACTAGTTACAAACAGTTCTGGGGACCATGTGTTAAAAGAATTGGTTTAAGTTCAAAAGAGAAAAGAGTGTCAACAGAAGTCTGAAAGAGTGAGCAGAGGGCCAAGTGGAAAGCAAATAGCATCAACATCTGAGACAGGAGAGAAGACACAGCTTCCACAGAAGGATGCTACAAAGGAATAAAGTCTTTAGAAGAAAGGGACAGAGAAAGGACTCTTAAGGAGAGGCAGAGAAGGAGGAGGTAGCTTCTCTGGTTGTATACCTGTGTGCTCAGTCTCTCAGTTGTGTCTGCCTCTTTGAGACCCATGCACTGTAGCCCACCAAGCTTCTCTGTCCATGAGATTTTTCAGGCAAGAATAGCGGAATGGGTTGCCATTTCCTCTCCAGGTGATCTTCCCAACCCAGGGATCAAACATGCATCTCCTGCATCAGCAGGCAGATTTTGTTTTTACCACCGAACCACCTGGTAAGCCCTCTCTGCTCACGTAGAGAGCAGGTGATGGAATAGGGAGATGATGTCATTACTGAGAGGGTACCCAGGCTTTTGGATGTTATCCCAATATCTAGTGCAGACTGGAAAGAAGGGTGTCTCACTTTCAGGATGTGTTGGTGAAGGAAAACTTGAGGACTATTTAGAAGGCTTCAAGTATATTTTTAGTGTAAACCATCATTCTGAATATCACTTTTATATGACTGGTTAAAATAATTTATACTCAAGAATCACACTGAAGACTTTCATCATTGATAAAGTATAATTCCATTAGCTAAGGAGTGCCTATATCTTGAAAATGGTTCTTGGCAAAGATGATGATAACTGATTATAGTCATTTGCTAGGGCTGCCATAACAAAGTACCACAGACTGGATGGTTTACACAACAGAAATTTATTTTCCCAGAGTTCTGGTGGCTAGGTTAAGGTGTCAGCAGGGTTGGTTTCTTCTGAGACTGTTTCTTCTGGCTGATAAATAACTGTTTTCTCTTTGTCTCTTCACAAGGTACGTCTATGTCCTAGACTCCTTTTAAGGACGTTAATCATATTGGATTAGGGCCCGTATAATGATGTCGTTTCAATTTAATTACCTCTTTACAGACCTTTCTCCACAAATATGGCCATTTTATGAGGTTTGTTGTTGTTGCTGTTCAATTGCTTAGTTGTGTCTGACTTTCTGCGACCCCATGGACTGTAGCCAGCTAGGCTCTACTGTCCATGGGGTTCTCCTGGCAAGAATACTGGAGTGCGTTGCCACTTCCTTCTCCATTTTATGAGGTTACTTGGGGGCTAAGGCTTCAATGTATGGATTTGGGGGTCATAGTCCATAACACTGATAAAGCTCCAATCCACTGAGAAACACTGTGAGCACATCATGTCATGTGTTCACATGCTCAACCATGCTCCCTACACCAGGCTGTGACTAGCACAGCACATTCCAAACAGAGTGGGAGGGAGGTTTGCAGGCCTCAGTTCATTTTGGTTAGCTGGCTGGTTTTCAGCCACTTCCTTAATCTTTTTCAAATTCTCTTTGAATCAACTGTCAATTGTATAATATTTCACATTGAAAATAAGATTAGAAGAGGGATCCGCACACCCAAAGAGAAAAGTTGGACATAATGGTGAACAGAATCTAGGGTTATGAGTGGCACAGCTCAATTCAAAACATCTTAACACAGGATCACATGGTAAATTTGAGGGATTTGTGTTCCTGATACCTTTCTTAATCCATTGCAAAGTACTCTATACACACGGCTGCATCCTCTTCAAACAATCCAAGACACGTTTTAGAAAATTCAGAACTTGCAGTCTATAATTTAGACCTCTAGCCATCAAAATCTAACGCATTTACTTCAATGAATCCAGATATCTGAAACTTTTTATGTCTACCCTGTCTTCCATTGGATTAGCATGTCTATCTTTTGAAGTCAACTGGATGATGTCATGGCTTTCCTCTACCTTTGGGGTATTTCCTCCCCATTCAATTAGTTCTCTTCTGAAGGCAAAAAGTTTATCTAGGTATCCCACTCATTGAAAGATGCTATATCATTTGCAATAAGTAGGAGCAAGCACTAAAAGTGATCAGTTTGGATGGGACCCATCAGAATTGGAATCCTTCTGCAAGGCTTATGTGCAGGATTTAATTTTACTTCATTCCTTTTATAGAGAACACCCAACCTGCTCTGATTCCTTGCTCATTAACAGCTTAAATCATGCAAAATGTTAAAAGTCACTGTTGCAATGGTATTTGATAGAGAATTTAAATTAGACTACAGAGAAAAATGACAGTACTCCTCTGAGGCTGTATGATTCATTTCTTGGTATCAAATCAAAAGTTGAAAATGCAATGCAATTTTATAATGAACAGAAGCACTGCCTCTGGCCCTCACAGCACTCCGAAAATAGCCAGAACAAGGCTGACCAAAATTCAGAAGGGTCTTATGCATATATATGTATTATATATATATATTTATATATATATATATATATATCTCCATACACACACACACACACACACACACACACACACACACATATATATTCATTCCTCCCACTCACTCTCTTTTCAATTTTGGGACCCTATATCCCTCTGTCTCTTGGTTTTCTCACTCTATTTCTCTCTGTCTCTACTACTCTTATTTTCTCTGACTCTGTCTATGCCTCCTCTGGGTCTCTCTTTGTCACTTACTCTCTCTCAGTCCTTTTCCTTCTCTTTCTGCCTCTTGATCTGTATGCCTCTGGGTCTTTTTCTTTATTCCTGCCTGTCTCGTTTTCTTAACCACATATCTAAGTCTCTTTTACTATGTGAATCTTTCTTTGTTCCCATACAGACACTCTCTCACTCTCAACAGTGTTTAGAGCAATTCCATTTTGATATACTCCATTTTTATAGAGAAGCTGTTTCTCAAGAGGCTTGCAAATCCCCTCTGCATGCTGAGACAAGGAGGAGCTCTTTCTAGTTTCTTCTCTTCCAGGCTGTGCATGGATTTCACGGATCATCCAGCAGAAGAAGTGCAACCAGCACTTTCTACACCTCTTCACCCTGGAAGCTAAATATACGCCCTTCTTTCAGACTAGCTAAGCTCAGCATGAAACGTGTCAGGAGGGTCTCAAGCCTTCACCACAGGTGGTTTGTCCACAGCCAGTCTGCTGAAGCCATCCTCTTGCTTTTGCTACTTTTGCCATTCTAAGTGATTTCTGGGTTATTTAACATAAAGCCCTACACAATATTTCAGTTTTATGCTTCATTTCTAAACCTCATGACAGAACTCAAGGGATGAATAGCTTGTCGGGTCTGAAGAAGAGATATTATGAAAAGGATTTGAGTTTAGACTTCTGAATAGTGCAAGGGGCTTGACAAGGTACAGAGGAAGTTGAAAGTGAAAGTGAAGTGAAAGTCGCTCAGTCATGTCCGACTCTTTGTGACCCCATGGACTCTTTGTGACCCCATGTCCGACTCTTTGTGACCCCATGGACTGTATAAGGGTCAGTCCATGAAAGTTCCATGAAATTCTCTAGGCCAGAATACTGGAGTGGATAGCTTTTCCCTTCTCCAGGGGATCTTCTCAACCCAGGGATCAAACCCAGGTCTCCCGCATTGCAGTTGGATTCTTTTTTTTTTTTTTTTTTAATTTTTTAACTTTACATAATTGTATTAGTTTTGCCAAATATCAAAATGAATCCACCACAGGTATACATGTGTTCCCCATCCTGAACCCTCCTCCCTCCACCCTCCCCACACCATCCCTCTGGGTCGTCCCAGTGCACTAGCCCCAAGCGTCCAGTATCGTGCATTGAACCTGGACTGGCATCTCATTTCATACATGATATTTTACATGTTTCAATGCCATTCTCCCAAATCTTCCCACCCTCTCCCTCTCCCAGAGTCCATAAGACTGTTCTATACATCAGTGTTTCCT
>NW_011494870.1:3799405-3828248 GCF_000754665.1 Bison bison bison
AGGTAATACTCCATTGTGTATATGTACCACGGCTTTCTTATCCATTCATCTGCTGATGGGCATCTAGGTTGCTTCCATGTCCTGGCTATTATAAACAGTGCGGCAATGAACATTGGGGTACAAGTGTCTCTTTCCCTTCTGGTTTCCTCAGTGTGTATGCCTAGCAGTGGGATTGCTGGATCATAAGGCAGTTGGATTCTTTACCAGCTGAGCCACCAGGGAAGTCCAAGAATATTGGAGTGGGTAGCCTATCCCTTCTCCAGGGCATCTTTCTAACCCAGGAATTAAACTAAGGTCTCTGCATTGCAGGTGAATTCTTTACCAACTGAGCTATGAGGGAAGCCCCACAGAGGAAGTTAGGGGCCAGAAAACCAAGGAGGAAACTCTTTACAGGCAAGTGTGCACATTAGTTGGAAAATGGCATGTTCTGTACATTTTATACAGTTAATTGCAGAGTTGTTCGGAAAAATAAAACAGCACTATCATCATGTTACTGTATAATTACCATTGTTTCCTAAGAAGTTACTATGTAGTTACTACATTATTACAGAAAAATAAAACATGTTATTTCATGGTAACTATGCAATTAGTTCATGTCACTACCAAATGTACACCTACTGAACCAACAAAGAAAGTGTTCTATTTTTTTCCCCTCTGTGCTCATAAGTCATAATATTGTCCCTCTTTTAGAAATGACATAAAGAATAAATGTACTAACATGGGAAATATGCAGATTATGGTTTTTCCTTTTTTTTTTTTTTTTGGTAATCAAATGAATACCTTGGAAACTATAGATACAAAATAGTTAGCACACCAGATAGGCTGGAAAACAAACAGATTCTATCAAGCAAATCTACTGCATTTAATATGTTGGGAACAATGAGTCCATTTGGGGCTCTGGTTAGGGGTACCTTGGTGAGCCAAGGGCCTTGGTGGTTAAAAGGAATGAGAAAAGGATTAAACACAGCCCCTTGCAGGCTGAAAGCACAGCAAACAAAAACTGGTACCATGTCATGTGTACATTCACAGTAGAACTTCAGTTTCTGTTGCACATACTTGCAAAGGAAAAATGCAATGTTTCGATATTTAAATCAGTTCTATAAAAAGCAGACCACTTGGTAAAAGTTTGAATTCCCTTTCAGAAGTTGGTCTGGTAATACAAAAAAGATTTAGTTTTAGAAAGAGCGGGGTACAGTGTATTCTTTGTTAATGGCAGTGTGTCTTTATACTCAAAGCCCTATGTACAATCATCTTTCTATGAAGCTAATTGCAAACTGCTTCAAATAATGAGAATGGGTCTGTTTATTGTAACTAATTGATTTCCAATACTTCAGAATTAATTGGGCAGAACAGGTCATCCCAGGCTTTCTTTGAGGCATGTTTTAATGGGTGCTGAATTTAAGGAATTAACGGATAGATTAGTATAATTTATTTTCACATTTGCTTTTTTTTTTTTTTTTCTCTAGAAACAGCTTTTTTTCTTCCTAGGAAGAAACCCTATTCTTGCTCTTCTTCTCACCCCTTTCTTTTTTACCACACAACATTCAACTCACCTCTTTATTTCTAGCAGGAAAATGCCTTAGCTTCCTAGCTGTTCTGACTTTAAATTCTAACCATGAAAATAAAGAGTCACTGGAATCATCTGAACTCACTAGTCTTCAGAGTATGTCAGCCACCCTTACTGACTGACTAAAGGATACCTGGGAAAACTTTGCCTTCTCACATATATAGTACTTATATTTACAGATTTCATAATTCATAGCTGATGTGCTATTTTTAGAAATGTAGGTTGAATTCAATACCAGTTTCCATTCTTATTAGCACATATTAAGTGTTCAAAAGAAGAAAAGCAAATAAAACTTTCATCAGTGAAGCAGTTACCTAAATTCCTGATGGTCTAATTCAACAACTGTCAGTCATGAAAATATGTATGTATCATTTTAAAGGCAAGATAATCAAATACCTATGATAATCTTTATTCAAGACAGATCATAGAGATCAGATCCCCTAAAGGCAATGCAAATAGAACTAAACCTAAGTTTCCATGTGGTTAAAGCATGGCCATTGTGTCTTCCTCATCTTTCACCTAACTCAGCCTTTCCTGGACCCAACTTTTAGGACTTTTATTACACATACAACACAATCATTCAGTTAAGCATCACCCCAAATCCTTTGTTTGTGGTTAATTAAAAAAAAAAAATCTCAGTTCTTCAAAATGAGAAGCAAAGTGCTATAGGCAGAATTTTTTTTTTCTTTTAAGATGTTTTAGATGCAGGTCATTTTTAAAGTACTTGTTCAATTTGTTACAATATTGCTTCCACTCTATGTTTTGGCTTTTTGGCTGCAAGACATGTGGGATCATAGCTCTCTGACCAAGGACTGAACATGCACCCTCTGCATTGGAAGGTGAAGTCTGAATCACTGAATTGCCAGGGAAGTCCCTGTAGGCAGAATTCTAAAATGGTTTGCAAGATTTCCCATATCCCTGACCTACATACCTTGAATAATCCCTGGGATTGCTAGCATGATGGGTTTTACCCAATAACTGATGATGTTTAAAAAGGAAAAAGAAAAAGATTACTCAGGTGGGCCTGACCCAATCATATGAGGCCTTGTTCTTCTCCGGTCACACAAAAGAAGGTCAGAAAGATGTGCACCCATGGGTGTAGAAGAAAGCCAGCATCCATGTGTGAAACATCCATGTAGAGGGTCACATGGGAAAGAACTGCTGATTGTCTCTAGAAACTGAGGGTGGTCCCCAACCAACAGCTAGGAAAATATGAGTCCTTTGAATTCTGCGACCACAAGGAAATGAGTTGTGCCTATCACCTGTGAGCCTGGAAAAAGACTCCAAGCTCAGATGAAAATGCTGACCTGGCTGAAACCCTAATTTTAGCCTGGTGAGACTCTGAACATGGAATCCAGTAACACTATGTCAAATACCTGACCTACAAAAAATGTGGGATAACAATTTTCTGTTGTTTTAAGCCATTACATTTGTGGTACTCCGTTAAGCAAAACTGAAAAATAATACAATTGGAAAGAAGGCATGTACCCCTTGAATCTGGAAGATTTTTTTCATGCTTACACTTTTCATCCCAGACATTTTCAGTTCAGTTCAGTCGCTCAGTCATGTCCGACTGTTTGGAGACACTTTGGAGATATGCTATCGAGGTTTTGGCACCATATTGGTTTTTCTCTGGCAAAGCTTCAGATAGAAGATTCAATATTAACTGGTCATACCTAGCATGTAAAGATTTTGTGGCCAAAAAAATGTAATACAACCAGAGGTCCCCCAGGAGTATCCATATGCTCTGTCAATATAACTTCTTTTTGAAAAAGAGCCTGTTTCTACTCACACCATCATGTTTTTTTTTTTAGAAAAGTCTAAATAAATACTCATGAAGCTCATTGCCAGGGCTTTGTTTTGTTTGAAGTATCCCTGAGCTGAAAGTGTAAATGACTGCACTCTCTGGGATGCTGTACTTCACAGACAAAGGAAGGAGAGAGAAATGCAGCTTTGCATCAGCCCACATCGCATTCATGAAAGTCACAAAAAAGATAAAGTTTCAGCTCATGCAGTTGATGTTACTTTGTTAAAAAGACTATCCCATCAACCTCCCACACAGGAACCCCAAGAGGAAGCCTGATATTGGCAAACATGCAAAGGCATACAACACTGTGTGTTCATTTAATGAATGTCACTACAGATAAAGACATTACAACAATTTTTGCAAAGTGGAAATCATGGATAAACTGTCATTTAAAAGGACAATTACATGGTCTTAAAAGTAAGTCACATTACTGTATGTGAAGCATCCCAACTGTTTTTATGTATGTTTAGAAGGCTGCCTGTCACTTGTCATCAGTCATGTCTCATTGAAGAATTTGGGGTAGACAGGAGCTTGTTCTGTTTGGTCTACTTGTTTTTTACATATGAACTAAATAACATAAATATTGTGTATGTCTTTTGCCTTTTAATGAAAGAATCTGCTTTTTAATAATACCTTTATTGAGACATAGTTAAAGTAACATAAATTCACCTGTTTAGTGGTATTTAATATATGCACAGAGTTGTGCAGTCATCACCACTATCTAATTTTAGAACATTTTTATAACCCCATGATGAAATCCTGTTCCCACCTATTAGTAGTGGTAACTCCCTGTTCCCTTCTTCCTCCAGCCCCTGGAAAACTCTAATCTACTTTTTGTCTTTACAGATCTGCCTATTCTGGATATTTCATCTATATAAAATCATAAAATATGTAGCCTATTGTGTCTAATTTCTTAGCATAATGTTTTCAAAGTTCATCAATGTCATAGCATAAATCAGTACTTTATTCCACCTTAAGACCAGATAATGTCTCATTGAGTGGACATACTCCATTTTATTTAACCTTCATTGATGGACACTAGTGTTGTTTCTGCTTTTTGACTGTGATCAATAATGCTGCTAGAAACACTCATATACAAGTTTTTTGGGGGTCTATGTTTTCATTTTTCTTGATAATGGAACTGTTAGATAATACGATAGTTCCATGTTTAGCATTTTGAGGAACTAGGTAACTGCTTTCCAAAGTAGTTGTACCATTTTAAAATATGACCAATAATGTTTAAGATTTCCAATTTCCCCATATACTCACTAATACTTGTTACTGTCTGACTTCTTTCTAGACATCTTAGAAGGTATGAGGTATTATCTCACTGCAGTTTTTATGTTTGTTTGTTTTTAATTTATTCATTTATTTTAATTGGAGGCTAATTACTTTACAATATTGTGGTGGTTTTTTACATACATTGGCATAAATCAGCCACGGATGTACATGTGTCCCCCATCCCGAACCCCCCCTCCCACCTTCCTCCCCATCCCATCCCTCTGGGTTGTCCCAGTGCATCGGCTTTGAGTGCCGTGTTTCCTGCATTGAACTTGGACTGGTCATCTGTTTCACATATGGTAATACACATGTTTCAGCTCATGCAACTCAGTACCAGAAAAATAATTGACCCAATCAAAAAAATGGGCCAAAGAACTAAACAGACATTTCTCCAAAGAAGATATACAGATGACTAACAAACACATGAAAAGATGCTCAACATCACTCATTACCAGAGAAATGCAAATCAAAACCACAATGAGGTACCATCTCACTGCAGTCTTAATGTATATTTCCCTAATAATCAATAATGTTGAGTATCTTCTCCTGTGCTTATTGGATGTTTGTATATCTTTGACTTAATATCTATCCTAGTCATTCACCCATTTTTTAAAATTGGGTTACTTGTCTTTTCTTTGTTAAGCTGTACAAATTCTTAACATATTCTGGATATAAGTCCTTTATTGGATACATAAGATTTTCAACTATTTTCTCCAATTCTGTGGGCTATTTTCTTATTTTCCTGATGCACATGAGTTTTTATTTTGATGATAACCAATGTATCTATTTTTTGCTGTTATTTTTTGTACTTTTTGCGTCATATAGGAGAAACCATTGACTAATCCAAAGTAGTAAAGATTTCTTCTTAAAGAAGTTCATAGCTTTAACTCATATTTAGGTCTGTATTTCATTTTTTGTTTATTTTGTATATGACATAAAATAGGGATCCAATTTCAGTCTTTTGCATTTGGTTATCCACTTGTCCCAGGAACACTGTTGAAAAGACTATTTTTTACCATTGAATTTTCTTGGCACCCTTATCAAAAGTCAATTGAGCATAAATGTATGGACTTATTTCTGGACTCTCAATTGTATTCTACTGATGAATATGTATATCCTTATGCCAGTACCACACTTTCTTGATTACACTATCTTTGTAGTAAGTTTTGAATAGGGAAATATGAGTCCTCCAAGTCTGTTCTTTTTCAAGATTGTTTTGGTTATTCTGGGTCCCTAGCATTTCCATATGAATTTTAGGATCAATGTGTCAATTTTTGCAAATAAATTGCATGAGATTTAGATAAAAGTTGCATTAACTTTAAAATTATATAAAGGTTGCATGACTTAACAAAGTCAAATTGGGGAGTATTGTCATCTTAACCTCTTAATACCTCTAATCTATGAACATGAGAAATCTTTATATTTATTAGATCTTCTTTAATTTCTTTTGCATGACTTAACAAAGTCAAATTGGGGAGTATTGTCATCTTAACCTCTTAAAACCTCTAATCTATGAAAATGAGAAATCTTTATATTTATTAGATCTTCTTTAATTTGTTTCAAAAATATTTTGTAGATTTAAGTGTATAAGTCTTATACCTATATGTTATATTTTGGAAATTGTATTGATTTTTGTTTTTATAAATGAAATTATTCTCAAGTTCATTTTCTAATTGTTCATGCTAATGAGAATAATGTGTTTTTAGGAGAATATGACTGGTGAATTCTAGGACACTACAACCACATCAAAGACATTCAAATAACATTCAAATGGCTTGAATCTTAAAATGAGAGCTGTACAGTCAAAGTAATGCTACTAGATGGTATACGATAAACCACAAATAAAACATCAAATAATTTTGGAGATGAGAGATCCAGCTATACTCATAGAAGTGGAGAAATTTAAGTTGAGGCTGAATGATTAATATTTGGATCAGTAAGTATTATGAAGTGGATCTTCATTATTATAAGGAAAATTAATATATATCTCCTTATTTGTATAGTCTAACTATATGTATATATGTATATAATGAGTGAAAGTTGCTCAGGCATGTCCAACTCTTTGTGACCCCATGAACTATACAGTCCATGGAATTCTCCAGGCCAGAATACTGGAGTGGGTAGCCTTTCCCTTCTCCATGGGATTTTTGAAACCCAGGGATTCAACCCAGGTCTCCCACATTGCAGGCAGATTTTTCACAAACTGAGCCACAAGGAAAGCCCATATATGTATATAGACGTGTATATATGTACTTGTGTATATATTAATACATGTACACACACATACATATTATATATACACATACACACACACATTTACTTATATATATATATATATATAAAACACAGGAAGTAAATATATATGAATATTAATAAGCCATAGATAAAGAAATAATGTCATTTGCAACAACGTGGATTATAGAGATTATAATACTATGTGAAGTAAGTCAGACAAAAACAAATATAATATGATATCACCTATACATGGAATCTTTAAAAAAAATACAAATGAGCTTATATGCAAAACAGAAATAAAATAAACATATGATTACCTAAAAGAAGAGGGGGAGGAGTGATAAATTAGGGGAGGAGTGATAAATTAGGAGTTTGGGATTAACATATATACACTCAGTTCATTTCAGTCGCTCAGTCATGTACGACTCTTTACAACCTCATGGACTGTAGCATGCCAGGCTTCCGTGTCCATCACCAACTCCTGAAGTTTTCTCAAATTCATGTCCCTCGAGTCGGTGATGCAATCCAACCATCTTATTCTCTGTTGTCCCCTTCTCCTCCTGCCATCAAACTTTCCCAGCATCAGGGGCTTTTCTAATGAGTCAGTTCTTTGCATCAGATGGCCAAAGTATTGGAGTTTCATCTTCAGCATTAGTCCTTCCAATGATTATTCAGGACTGATTTCCTTTAGGATGGACTGGTTGGATCTCCTTGCTGTCCAAGGGACTCTCAAGAGTCTTCTCCAACACAACAATTCAAAAGCATCACTTTTTCAGTGCTCAGCTTTCTTTATAGTCCAACTCTCGCATCCATACATGACTACTGGATAAATCATAGCTTTGACAAGATGGACCTTTGTTAGCAAAATAACATCTCTGCTTCTTATCTTGCTGTCTAGGTTGATTACAGCTTTTCTTCCAAGGAGCAAGCATCTTTTAATTTCATGGCTGCAGTCACCATCTGCAGTGACTTTGGAGCCCCCAAAATAAAGTCCTTCACTGTGTCTATTGTTTTCCCATCTATAAGCTATGAAGTGATGGGACCAGATGCCATGATCTTAGTTTTCTGAATGTTGAGTTTTAAGCCAGCCTTTCCACTCTCCTCTTTCACTTTGATCAAGAGACTCTTCAGTTTTTCTTCGCTTTCTGCCATAAGGGTGGTGTCTTCTGCATATCTGATGGTATTGATGTTTCTGCTGGCAATCTTCATTCCAGCCTGTGCTTCATCCACACCAGCATTTTGTGTGATGTACTCTGCATAGAAATTAAATAAGCAAGGAGACAATAAACAGCCTGGATGTACTCCTTTCACAATGTGAAACAGGTCTGATCTTCCATGTCCAGTTCTAACTGTTGCTTCTTGACTTGCATACAGATTTCTCAGGAGGCAGATCAGGTGGTCTGGTATTCTCATCTCTTTAAGAAGTTTCCACAGTTTGTTGTGATGAACACAGTCAAAGCCTTTGCTATAATCAATAAAGCAGATCTAGATGTTTTTCTGGTATTGTCTTGCTTTTTTGATGATCCAACAAATGTTGGCAATTTGATCTCTAGTTCCTCTGCCTTTTCTAAATCTAGCTTGAACATCTGGAAGTTCACAGTTCACATACTGTTAATGCCTGACTTGGAGAATTTTCAGCATTCCTTTGCTAGCATGTGAGATAAGTGCAATTGTGCAATAGTTTGAGCATTCTTTGGCATTGCCTTTCTTTGGGATTGGAATGAAAACTGACCTTTTCCAGACCTGTGGCCACTGCTGAGTTTTCCAAATTTGCTGGCATATTGAGTGTGGCACTTTAACAGCACCATCTTTTAGGATTTGAGATAGTTCAACTGGAATTCTATCCCCTCCACTAGCTTTGTTCATCGTGATGCTTCCTAAGTCCCACTTGACTTACCATTCCAGGATGTCTGGCTCTAGGTGAGTGATCACACCATCATGGTTATCTGGGTCATGAAGATCTTTTTTGTACAGTTCTTCTGTGTATTCTTGCCCTCTCTTCTTAATATCTTCTGCTTCTGTTAGGTCCATACCATTTCTGTTGTTTATTGTGCCCATCATTGTATGAAATATTCCCTTGGTATCTATAATTTTCTAAAAGTGATCTCTAGTCTTTCCCCTCCCATCGTTTTCCTCTATTTGTTTGAATTAATCACTGAGGAAAGCTTTCTTATCTTTGGAACTCTGCATTCAAATGGGTGTATCTTTCCTTTTCTCCTTTGCCTTTAGCTTCTCTTCTTTCCTCAGCTATTAAGGCCTCCTCAGACAACCATTTTTCCTTTTTGTATTTATTTTTCTTGAGGATGATTTTGATTCCTGCCTCCTGTACAATGTCACAAACCTCCATCCATAGTTCTTCAGGCACTCTGTCTATCAAATCTAATCCCTTGAATCTATTTCTCACTTCCACTGTAAGGGATTTGATTTAGGTCATACCTGAATGGTCTAGTGGTCTTCCCTACTTTCTTCAATTTAAATCTGAATTTGGCAATAAGGAGTTCATGATCTGAGCCACAGTCAGCTCCCATTCCGTTTTTGTTGACTGTATAGAGCTTCTCCATTTTTGGCTGTAAAGAATATAGTCAATCTGATTTCAGTATTGACCATCTGGTGATGTCCATGTGTAGAGTCTTGTGATATTGGAAGAGGGTGTTTGCTATGACCAGTGCATTCTCTTGGCAAAACTCTGTTAGTCTTTGTCCTGCTTCATTTTGTATTCCAAGGCCAAATTTGCCTGCTACTCCAGATATCTCTTGACTTCCTACTTTTGCATTCCAATCCTCTATAATTAAAAGGACATCTTTTTTGGGTGTTAGTTGTAGAAGGTCTTGTTGGTCTTCATAGAACCGTTCAACTTCGGCTTCTTCAGCATTACTGGTTGGGGCAGACTTGGATTACTGTGATCTTGAATGGTTTGCCTTGGAAACGAAAAGAGATCATTCTGTTGTTTTCGAGATTGCATCCAAGTATTACATTTTGGAATCTTGTTGAATCTGATGGCTACTCCATTTCTTCTAAGGGATTCTTGACCACAGTAGTAGATATAACCGTCATCTGAGTTAAACTCACCCATTCCAGTCCATTTTAGTTCACTGATTCCTAGAATGTTGACATTCACTCTTGCCATCTCCTGTTTGACCACTTCCAAGTTGCATTGATTCATGGACCTAACATTCCAGGTTCCTAAGCAATATTGTTCTTTACAGCATCTGACTTGACTTCCATCAACAATCACATCCACAACCAGGCATTGTTTTAGCTTTGGCTCCATCTCATCAATCTTTCTAGAGTTATTTCTCCACTCTCCTCCAGTAGCATATTGGGCACCTACCAACCTGGGGAGTCCATCTTTCAGTGTCCTATATTTTCCCTTTTCATACTATTCAAGGGTTCTCAAGGCAAGAATACTGAGGTGGTTTACCATCCCCTTCTCCAGTGGACCACATTTTGTCAGAACTCTCCACCATGACCCATCCATCTTGGGTAGCTCTCCAAGGCATGGCTCATAGTTTCATTGAGTTAGACAAGGCTGTCGTTCATGTCACCAGTTTGATTAGTTTTCTGTGGTTGTGGTTTTCATTCTGTCTGCCCTTTGATGGAGAAGGATAAGAGGCTTATGGAAGCTTTCTGTTGGGAGAGACTGATTGTGGGGAAACTGGGTATTGTTCTGATTGGCAGGGCCATGCTCAGTAAATCTGTAATCTAATTTTCTGTTGATGGGTGGGGCTGTGTTCCATACCTGTTGCTTGACCTGAGACCAAACTCTGGTGGAGGTAATGACCATAATGGCGACCTCCTTTAAAAGGTCCCGTGCACGCACTGCTGCACTCAGTGCCCTGACCCTGCAGCAGGTTACCACTGACTCATGCTTCTGCCAGAGACTCCTGGACATTCACAGGCAAGTCTGCATCAGTCTCTGTAGGGTTACTGCTCCTTTCTCCTGGGTCCTGGTGGCACAAGATTTTGTTTGTGCCCTCCAAGAGTCTGCTTCCCTAGTCCTGTGTAAATTATGTAATCAAATCCCACTGGCCTCCAAACTCAAATTTCTTGACGGTTCTCAGTCCCCTTGCCAGATCCGTAGGTTGGGAAATCTGTTGTGGGTCCTAGAACTCTCTTAACAGTGCGAGAATTTCTTTGGTATAATTGTTCTACAGTTTGTGGCTATGGGGTTTGATTGAAAATGCGATTTTGCCCCTCCTACCATCTTACTCATGAGAAATACTGGGCTGGAAGAACCACAAGCTGGAATCAAGATCACCAGGAGAAATATCAATAACCTCAGATATACAGATGACACCACCCTTACGGCAGAAAGTGAAGAGGAACTAAAAAGCCTCTTGATGAAAGTGAAAGAGGAGAGTGAAAAAGTTAGCTTAAAGCTCAACATTCAGAAAACTAAGATCATGGCATCTGGTCCCATCATTTCATGGGAAATAGATGGGGAAACAGTGGAAACAGTGTCAGACTTTATTTTGGGGGGCTCCAAAATCACTGCAGATGGTGATTGCAGCCATGAAATTAAAAGACACTTACTCCTTGGACGGAAAGTTATGACCAACCTAGATAGCATAAAAAAAAAGCAGAGATGTTACTTTGCCAAAAAAGGTCCATCTAGTCAAGGTTATGTTTTTTCCAGTGGTCATGTATGGATGTGAGAGTTGGACTGGGAAGAAAGCTGAGTGCCAAAGAATTGATGCTTTCAAACTCTGGTGTTGGAGAAGACTTTTGAGAGTCCCTTGGACTGCAAGGAGATCCAACCAGTCCATCCTAAAGGAGATCAGTCCTGGGTGTTCTTTGGAAGGACTGATGCTAAAGCTGAAACTCCAATACTTTAGCCACCTCATGCAAAGAGTTGACTCACTGGCAAAGACCCTGATGTTGGGAGGGATTGGGGGCAGGAGGAGAAGGGGATGACAGAGGATGAGATGGCTGGATGGCATCACCGACTCGATGGACATCAGTTTGAGCGAACTCCAGGAGTTGGTGATGGACAGGGAAGCCTGGTGTGCTGTGATTCATGGGGTTACAAAGAGTCGGACACCACTAAGCTACTGAACTGAACTGACCATCTTACTGGGGTTTTTCCTTTGCCCTTGGATGTGGGGTCTCTTTTTTGGTCTGATCAAACATTCTCTTGTCAATGGCTATTCAGCAGTGAGTTGTAATTTTGAAGTTCTCACAGGTGAAGATACATACACCGCTGCTGCTGCTGCTAAATTGCTTCAGTCATGTCCGACTCTTCGTGACCCCATGGACTGCAGCCTACCAGGCTCCTCCACCCATCGGATTTTCCAGGCAAGAGTCCTGGAGATATATACAGTACTATATATAAAATATTTAAACAGAAAGGACCTACTGTGTAACACAGTGAACTATACTCAACATTGTGTAAGAACTTATATGGCTAAAGAATCTATAAAAGAATATATATAACTGAATCACTTTGCTGTATACCTGAAACTAACACAACATTGTAAATCAACTGTGTTGTCAGTTGCTCAGTCATGCCTAATTCTTTTGTGACCCCATAGACTGTAGCTCCAGGCTTCTCTCCATGGGAATTTCCAGGCAAGAGTACTGGAGTGAGTAAGCACTTCCTACTCCAAAATCAACTATGCTTCAATTTAAATTTTTTAAAAAAGAAAAAAGAAATCTTTATGTGATTAAGAAATTTGTGCATGTTGTTTTGAGTTTTACTGAGTTTTAGGTTATTGATAGTCACAATAACCTATCTGTAATCCAACTATTACAGATTACTATTATCTGTAAAAGCAGAGACATTACTTTGCCAACAAAAGTCCATCTAGTCAAAGCTATAGTTTTCCGTAGTCATGTATGGATGTGACAGTTGAACTGTAAAGAAAGCTGAGCACTGAAGAATTGATGCTTTTGAATTGTGGTGTTGGAGAAGACTCTTGAGAGTCCCTTGGACTGTGAGGAGATACAACCAGTCTATCCTAAAGGAGATCAATCCTGAGTATTCATTGGAAAGACTGATGCTAAAGATGAAACTCCAAACCTTGGCCACCTGATGAGAAGATTTGACTCATTGGAAAAGACCCTGATGCTGGGAAAGATTGAAGACAGGAAGAGAAGGGGATGACAGAGGATAAGATGGTTGGATGGCATCACCAACTCTATGGACATGAGTTTGAGTAAGCTCTGGGAGATGGTAGTGGATAGGGAAGCCTAGCGTGCTATAGTCCATGGGGTCACAAAGAGTCAGACTTGATTGAGCAACTGAACTGAAATGAACTGAGTCTTCAGCACCTAGGACAGTGCCTAGCTCATGGGAGCTGCAAAATAAATATTTCTTAAATGATTAAATAAATACTCAGTATTGGTAAGTGGGCTTCTCAGGTGGCACTGGTGGTAAAGAACCCACCTTTACAGGTTGGAGATATAAGAGATGCAGGAAATGCAAGAGACACGAGTTCAATCCTAGGTTGGGAAGATTCCCTGGAAAAGAGCATGACAACCCAGTCCAGTATTCTTGCCTGGAGAATCCCATGGACAGAGGAGTCTGGCAAGCTGCAGTCCATAGGGCAATGAAGTGTGAGAAATGATGGAAGTGACTCAGCATGCATATATTGGTAAGCATTGGGAATACAAGTGGTCTTTTATTAAAGCACAAGCTGGAATCAAGATTGCTGGGAGAAATATCAATAACCTCAGATATGCAGATGATATCACCCTTATGGCAGAAAGTGAAGAAGAACTAAAGAGCCTCTTGGTGAAAGTGAAAGAGGAGAGTGAAAAAGTTGGCTTAAAGCTCAACATTCAGAAAACGAAGATCATGGCATCTGGTCTCATCACTTCATTGAAAATAGAAGGGGAAACATTGGAAACAGTGGCTGACTTTATTTTGGGGGGCTCCAAAATCACTGTAGATGGTGATTGCAGCCATGAAATTAAAAGACGCTTACTCCTTGGAAGGAAAGTTATGACCAACCTAGACAGCATATTAAAAAGCAGAGACATCGCTTTGTCAACAAAGGTCTGTCTAGTCAAGGCTGTGGTTTTTCCAGTACTTTGGATGTGAGATAGATTCACTCCATCTCATTCACTCCATACCAGTGAGTATGGATTTCATGTATGGATGTGAGAGTTGAACTATAAAGAAAGCTGAGCACCAAAGAATTGATGCTTTTGAACTGTGGTGTTGGAGAAGACTCTTGAGAGTCCCTTGGACTACAAGGTGATCCAACCAGTCCATCCTAAAGGAAATCAGTTCTGGGTGTTCATTGGAAGGACTGATGTTGAAGCTGAAACTCCAATACTTTGGCCACCTGATGTGAAGAGCTGACTCATTTGAAAAGACACTGATGTTGGGAAAGATTGAAGGCAGGAGAAGGGGATGACAGAAGATGAGATAGCTGGATGGCATCACCTACTCAATGGATATGAGTTTGGGTAAACACCGGGAGTTGGTGATGGACAGGGAGGCCTGGTGTGCTGCAACCCATGGGGTCACAAAGAATCAGACATGACTGAGTGACTGAACTGAACTGAACTGAAAAATAAATAAAAAGTGATCTAAAAATTGGTTTAATTACATTAGGGAATAATCTAATATAGTTGAATTGTGCATGCCATTTAACCTAGTATACACTTCTAATTATACCATACACCCTAGATGTCTTCTTCCTCATATGTTGAAGAATATTCATTGTAACTTGGAAAAGAGAATGGCTACCCACTGCAGTATTCCTGCCTAGAGAATTGCATGAACAGAGGAGCCTGGCAGGCTATAGCCCACAGGTTGCAAAGAGTCGGACACAACTGAGTGACTAACACTTTCACTTGTCTTTCATCAATACTTGACATAAAACACTTAATTTCCTTCCAAACGGAACTAGTTATTTATAAAATTATTATTATGGAATACTATACAATAATAGAGATGAATGAAATAAAACCATATGAAATAATATGAATTATCATTAGTATAATAGTAAGAGAAAAATCAATTTACAAAAGTGTGTATCCAGCATGATAACACTTGTATAACATGGAAACAGTGCCACATATTGTTTAATGGAACACATAAACATTTTCTTCATAATAAAGCATGTATGGGGAATGTATTTGCCAGGTCCAGGATAGTAATTACCTTTGTTAGAGGCGGCAAGAAAAAATTGGAGAGAATATTGGGGTCTTCCACTGTCCTTATCATGGAGGTTTTTGTTTATTTAGATAAAAGATCTGAGCCAAATACAACAAAATAGTAAAACTGGCTAAGGTTGCTTGAATAGTAAATACATGAATATTGTTTTTAAAATATCTCTGTATTTTCTGTATATTTGAAATATTTTACATTTAAGATAAAGAAATAAGGTAAAGAAAGATAGAAGAGAGATATATATCATGTCCTTGAGCTAGGTGACGAAAGTGTGTCTGTAATGTGGGAAGCAAGGTCCACTGAAGGATAAGGAGCTTACAGTGAAAGTGCGGCTAAATGAGGACAGTAATATATGGCCCGTAACCTCTGAGAATAAGCTAAGAATTGTGGTTAACAGTATATGAAACATCCTAAATTATACAGATCAGCAAATAAAATGCATGTCCATGGCAGCGGTATTCATAAAAGGGATACAAGATCTGGAGAATGGATTGGGATGCCACGTACCAAGAGAAAACCATAATCTTCAGCTATTTGTAATTTCAACATGTATCTACTAACAAATTTTAAGAGTTTCTAAAATAAGGCTAACCCTGGTAGTGCTATCTTGAAGCTGAAAACTATAAATCTTACTACTACCAGAGAGGGTATGCTGTCATTAGGATGAGAACTTAGGACCTTTTTTAGGGCCACACTGAAAGCCTAGAATGGAGTGGGCATAAGGATCCAGTCTTTTCAGGCCCCTTTCTCCCCATACAAGGAAATCTGTGCTTCTGCAGCCAAATGAAGATTTAAGCTCTGATCAGCCTTGGCTCTGCCCCCATCAAACTAGAGTTCACTGAACTGTTTGATTGTAAGTAGCTCCTTTGATTTTTAAACTGGTTAAATATGATGAAAATCTGTGCACAAACTTGCAAATGAACCCCAGAAAGACAAAGGCCTTTGAAATGGACATTTCAAATGAGCTAAGTAGGTGGAGAAGCCCGCAAGTAATTGTTCATATTTCATGGGGACTTGGTTTTTCATGAATTCATCTCAGTGTCATCTTTCATACATATTACAGTGTCGGTTCATTAAAATTCTTGATGCAGTGCTGAACCTGGTCAGACTGAAATGGGGCTGACAAACCTCATGTCTGCTGCACAGATAACCAGACCTTATGAAGGTGAAATTAGTTTTCAGGAGCTGTACTGCTCACTTGATTGATTCCGTCTTAGAAGTCATATGACTTAATGTTTCCTGCTTGGGCTGCCTCTGTCATGCAAACATGACCTGATAACACATTGTCAGGAGCGCTCCAGAGAGCTAACAGCAATCTAACATCTTTCTACTGAGTGTGAAGTTCCATCTGAAATGTGCATATTTGATAAGCAGCTCGTCTTCTCTCTGTCCTTTTCATTTTCGGAAAGTTAATCTTCTCTGCTCTAGTGAGTGCTGTGGGGAGATGAGGTGGGCAGACATGCCGCAGGAGGCCCCAAACTCTGCTGTGTGAGGGAAGTTCACTGTCTAGAGGCCATTCTGTCTGGACATCACTTCTGAGAAGCAGCTAGACAAGGAGAGAGAACGCAGGTACACCATCATATCCAGGAGGGAGAAAATGAAATCAGGGAGTTTCATTACTGAGTGTTATTTGACTTTGTTGTCAAAGATACATTTAACCATCTCTTCACCACAGCAGAAATCTGTATTGTATATTCAGACAAAGCACACAGTGTCTTCTGAAATCAAGGTGGCTGACCTCATAGAATTTTAATGCTGAAATTCATATAGAGGCCCCCCTTTCAAACCCCATTTTACAGAAGAGCAAATCTAAACTTGGAGAGGCTTAGTGGTTCATCCAAAGTCACATAGCTCTATTAGTTGTGATCCAAGGCTAAGACTTAGATCTTCAGATTCAGTTTAGTTCTTCTGGCACTTCCCTGCACTGACCCCTCACCTAGAAGTCAGATTTGGGCTTCAGAGAGATTCTGTGAAGGTCACATTTGGACCTGGTGTAGCACCTTCTCATTCCTGATCTAGGCTTCATATTTTCTCACATAATAACATCATTTATATTAAACTTTACAAGTCACAAAATACAACCACAAACATCTCATTGCCCTTCACAAAGAAAGTTTGAGACAAAGCATGCAAGACATCATTCTCAGTTCACTGTTAAAGACACTGAAAGTGAGAAATGTACCTGCATTGTCACTCCTTGGCTGGCTGACTCTTGGAAGTGACATCTAGATTCTAGAAAGTACATTTTTTCTTGTGCCAGAATTTGAAGCCATCTGTAGTATGTCTGCCCACCTCATTCCCCCACTGCACTCACTTGCTCAAGACCAACGAGAAAGTACTTAAAAAACTTGGATGGAGATAACCGAAGAACAGATAGACATAGGAATCCAAGAATCAGAATATCCCAATACTGAAGAGTTGGCAAAGTGGCAGTTATGCTGCCAGTCTGGAGAGCAATCAGATCAGATAAAAGCAAGAGGAGTAGGGGCTCCAAAAGAGGGCTCCAAGAAAAATAAAACCAAAATAATGAATTGCCTGATATACTTGATCATCAATAAAATAATATTTGTGATCAATTGATCTAAAAGAGAATTTTGAAAAAAAGAAAAGGTACATAGAAATCTAAGTGAATTCTAAAAAGAGAGACAATGATTATTCCCAGGAAGAATTTAAAAGGAAGAACTTCTCCGAGAGACTATTTGGTTCTAATGTAATATGCAAGGCATAACAACCTGATCACTGACTTTAGAGTAACCAAGATGTGTACTGTAGATCCACTGAGAGACGAGTGGAGAGGTGAAGTTGTAGGAGAGAGAGGACTATAAGAGAGTCAAATTCTCACTATACTGTAAACGGAAGTCAATAAAAAATGTTTAAAGTTAATAAATCTGTTAGTTTTGCTGTATAACAAACAACTACAAATGTTAGTGGCTTTAAACAAGAACCATTTCAGTTGCTCAAAATTATGTTGGGTAACAAATTAGGCTGTGCTTAATACGATGATTCATTTCTGCTCCATACAATGTCAGCTAGACTCGTTCATGTGTATGAGGTCAGCTGATAGTGGATGGCTTCATGCATGTTCTTGGAAGTTGGTTGGCTGTCACCTGGCTCAGTGGAGGCAACTGGACTAGCCTGGGCTTGTATAGTGGTAGCCACTGTGCTCCCAAAGGCAGTAATAAAACAAACCCCAATTTCAAGCCTCTGCTTGTATCATGCTTGTTAATGACACACTGGCCAAAACGAGTTATACAGCCAAGTCAAGATTCAAAGGATAGAGAAATACAGACTACCTCTTATAGAAGAAGCTATAAAGTTACATTGAAAAATCAAGTACATTCAAGGGTGGAACGATTTTGTGTCCATTTTTGAAATCTACCATGATAGAAACTGACAGACTATGGTACGTTAATACAGACTGAAAAACTAGTCAAAGCTATGGTTTTTCCAGTAGTCATGTATGGATGTCAGATTTGGACTATAAAGAAAGCTGAGTGCCGAAGAATTGATGCTTTTGAACTGTGGTGTTGGAGAAGACTCTTGAGAGTCCCTTGGACAGCAAGGAGATACAAACAGTCCATAGTAAAGGAAATCAGTCCTGAATATTCATTGGAAAGACTGATGCTGCAGCTGAAACTTCAATACTTTGGCCACCTGATGCGAAGAACTGACTCTTTGGAAAAGACCTGTTGCTGGTTGTTGGAAAAGACCTGTTGATTGAAGGCAGGAGGAGAAGGGGATGACAGAGGATGAGATGGTTGGATGGCATCACCGACTCAATGGGACATGAGTTTGAGTAAACTCTGGGAGTTGGTGATGGACAGGAAGGCCTGGTGTGCTGCAGTCTGAGGGGTTGCAAAGAGTTGGACACGACTGAGCAACTGAACTGAAACTAAAAAACTAGAATTAAGTGGTTATATTGTACAAATCACAAATATATACCTACAAACTAATTGGAGACAGAATGACTGCTTCAATATTGCTTGAATGGTATATGTAATTAGGATAAAATTTTCAGTGATTGAAAAACATCCTACTACTAGGCATATTCTCTGAGGAAACCAGAATTGAAAAAGACACATGTACCCCAATATTCACTGCAGCACTATTTACAATAGCTAGGACATAAAAGCAACTGAGATGTCCAAAAACAGATGAATGGATAAGGAAGTTGTGGTACATATACACAATGGAATATTATTCAGCTATAAAAATGAATGCATCTGAGTCAGTTCTAATGATGTGGATGAACCTAGAGCCTTTTATATAGAGTGAAGTAAGTCAGAAGAAAAAGACAAATATCATATATTACCACATATATATGGAATCTAGAAAGATAGTACTGACGATCCTACTTTCAAGGAAGCAAAGGAGACACAGACATTTTGGACACAGTAAGGGAAGGAGAAAATGGGATGATATGGGAGAACAGCACTGAAACACATACATTACCATATGTTAAACAGATAGCCAGTGGAAGTTTGATATATGACACAGGGAATCCAAAGCCAGTGCACTGTGACAGCCTAGAGGAGTGGGATAGGGAGGGAGGTGAGAGGGGAGTTCAAAAGGGAGGACACATTATGTATACCTAATGTGGATTGATGTTTATGTATGGCAAAAACCATCACAATATTATAAAGTAATTATCCTCTGTTTTAAAAAAAACTAAAAAAAAAAAAAAAGTCTTGCATCTAGAACTACTTAGAAAACAAGATCATGTGCTCTAGAAATTGTGCTCTAGGAAACACAGAAAATGGGTCTAAAAATGAAAACTCCAGTGGCAGCTGCTATGGCCTAAGTGTAACCCTTAAAATTCACATGTTGAAATACTAGTCCTCAATGTAATTGTATTTGGAGATGAAGCCTTTGGCAGGTAATTACGTCATGAAGGGATTAGTGGCCTAACAAGAAACAAGAAGAATTTGCTTCCTTTCTTCCTCTTTCTCTCTGCAATGTGAGGACACAAGAAGAAGGCTGTCTATAAACCAGGAAGAGTACACTTAGCAAAAACTGAGTTGGCCAGGACCTTAAGCTTGGACTCCTCAGCCTCTAGAACTTTGAGAGATAAGTGCTTGCTGTCTAAGTCACCAAGTCTATAGTAATTTGTAATAGTAGACCAAATTAAGACAACAGTTCAACTATTTTAGGAAATATGTGTTTATAAAAGCACTATTTCTTAATTATTATGGTATTTTAAATGATTTAAACATATATCTTAAATTACAAATTAAATGTCACCATTAGGGACTGGTACACTCTTCTCTTTTTAAAAAATTTCTATTGGAGTATAGTTAATTTACAATGTCGTGTTAGTTTCTGATGAACAGCAAAGTGTATATGTTACACATATACATATATCAGCCTTCTTTGATGACTCAGTGGTAAAGAATCCGCCTTCAATACAGGAGATGAAGTTTCAATCCCTGGGTCAGGAAGGTCCTCTGGAGAAGGAAATGGCAACCCACTCCAAGATTCTTGCCTGGGAAATCCCATGGACAGAGGAGCCTGGTGGGCTACAATCCATGGCGTTGCAACAGTCAATACAACTTAGTGATTAAATCACCACCATACATATATCCACTCTTTTTTAAAGAATCTGTTCTAATATAGGCCGCTGAAGAGCACTGAGTAGAGTTCTATGTGCTACAAAGTAGGTTCCTATTAGTTATCTATTTATTATATAGCAGTGTATATATGTCAATTCTAATTTTTTTACTTTTTCAGTGTGCATATGTCAATTCAAACCTCCCAATTTGCTTATCCCCTGATAACCATAAGTTTGTTTTCTACATCTGTGACTTTACTTCTGTTTTGTAAACAAGTTCATTTGTACCCTTTTCTTAGATTCCACACATAAGCGATATCATATATTTGTCTTTCTGTGTCTGACTTACATCACTTAGTACGACAATCTCTAGGTCCATCCATGTTTTTGCAAATGGCATTATTTTGTTCTTTCTTCTGACTGAGTATATTCCATTACCTGCTATATCTCTTAAATCATCAATCTGGCCAAAAACTCTTTCTTTAATTTCCTATTGAGAAAATGATAATTGCCTTCTATTTGGTGATATTTGGAGATTCAGACACATTTTATACATACATAAAGAATTACACCAAAATAGTAATAATAGTTATTTCTCAAATAAGTATTTGAGAAATAACTATTTGAGAAACTCTCAAAGCAAACTGCCAAGAATTTTATAAATCTTTTGTTGGAACTATCTAGTTTTCTAAAGTAAATACATATTGTGATTTTAACAGTGTTAACCATTGCCCACTGTATGTGCTCTAGGTCCTTAGTTCAAACCCCAAGTTTCCATACAAGAGAAGATTCTCCCCAATTTCCTCAGTCTATAACATCCATCTCAACAGATGCTTCAGGTCATCTGTGGTCTGACAGTTTTCCAATCCTGTAGGAAGGCATTGGGATAGATGAAAGGTGATGAGTAATGATTAGCTATCATGAGTAACGATTACTAAATCCTAGGTGTCAGCCCACAAAGTGCTTAGTGTAGATTGAAAGAAGAAAGAGCCCACTCTTACAAGATCAAGCAATTACTGAGTCATGTCTGGCCCTGGCAAAATGAAGTCCTGTCTCACGCAAAGACTGAGTATTTGAGAAGTTAGTTGCTGAGGCTCAAATAGTGCCCCTTGCAGATATCCTTCAAACAAAACAGAGAAAAATTAAGTGTGAAGGTGATGCAACATATCTGTCTTGATTGTGGCAGTGATTAAGATTTGTAAAACTGAACACAAAAAGTCAATTTTCCTATAGGATATTTTAAAAATAAAATTTGAAGAACATGGTTGTCATGGAAAAAAAAAATGAGTTCCACATTCCTCCTAGATAGGAAAGGCTCACAGACTTTAAAACCAATACAAAAAGGAACTGCCTGGCTTTATATCTCCAGAAAGAATGTTCACATTACAAGCTGGATTAAGACGTTTTCTCTTTAAGTGAAAGTGAAAGTCACTCAGTCGTGTCCAACTCTTTGTGACCCCATGGACTGTATAGTCCATGGAATTCTCCAGGCCAGAATACTGGAGTGGGTAGCTTTTCCCTTCTCCAGGGGATCTTCCCAACCCAGGGATTAAACCCAGGTCTCCAGCATTGCAGTCGGATTCTTTACCAGCTGAGTCACAAGAGAAGCCCAAAAATACTGGAGTGGGTAGCCTATCCCTTCCCCAGTGGATCTTCCTGGCCCAGGAATCAAACCAGGGTCTCCTGCATTGCAGGCGGATTCTTTACCAACTGAGCTATGAGGGAAGCCCCCGTCCTCTCTTTAGAATAGACCTCAATGCCACAAACAAAAAATCATAAAACTGCTGAATATCCATATAAAATGAAATCAAACATGCTAATCTGGCCACCTATAAAATACTGCTAAAATCCATTCCATTATTCCTGTGGGAAGATCCATTTCCTAAATTTTGTCCTTGCTCTGTACAACTCCCATTAGCATCCAACAGTGTACACAATACTTCACACATTGTTTAGTACACAATAAGCATGACTTCACTTTCACTTTTCACTTTCACGCATTGGAGAAGGAAATGGCAACCCACTCCAGTACTCTTGCTTAGAGAATCCCAGGGACGGTAGAGCCTGGTGGGCTGCTGTCTATAGGGTCGCACAGAGTCGGACACGACTAAAGCGACTTAGCAGCAGCAGCAGCAGCAGCAGCAACAAGCATGCCATAAATATTTGTTTAAATATTTAAATATGTTTGCTCCCAAATTGGTATATTCTGATGAAGTCAGCATAACAGTGAAATTTCTCTATAATCACATAATAAATTATTTATCACGGGTGTCAACAGTAACCCTGTAGAGCAAAGGTAAGCAAAACAAATCCACAAACGTGTGCATTTAGTAGCCTCTACCCACTCTTCTCTACGTGTTTGGGTATAGGCTAGTGTCTGGCTCTGCTGCTCAAGCTTCATGGAAGAGAGATAAAAGATTAATGAGTCAGAGAGTTAGGAGCTGTTTTTAAGAAATCCGAACATTTTCTATTTTAAGCCTGGAAAAAGGAAGGGGAAAATACTATCTTAATTATCTTTTTTTCTCCAATGTCATCACATCCTAAAAACCAAGTCTACTTATTTTATCTAGCATTATTCAGGATGCCTTGCTTTATCAAAACACCGTGCATACTTTCAGAAAGGAAAACAAGAGAACCCCTTCTTCAATGTGGCCACATCTCAGAGGACAGAAAATCTGCAGTGAACACAACCTTTGTTACCTAATCCTGAACTACAAGAACTCTATTATATTTCTTTGCTTTTCAGCTTAGGAAACTCAGGTTGCTGACTTAATGTGAGGCGTGATGAACGAGTAGTCCTGGTTAGTTCAGAACCTCATCAGCCACTCCCGGGCAAACCATTCCTTGCTTTTCCAGAACCAAGTCTAGGCTGCAGCCACCAGCAGAGGAGCTTTATTACGGGTAAGCAATCGGTGGAATGGGATTGCAATCTCCAAACAGTTTCCCATCTGTGACATCAATTCTGTTTGGGAGCAGAGGTGATAGGCCTGTGCGTTTGCCTGAGTGTTTGCTCTGCTTCACAGAGTACAGACGTGCCCCATGCATCACCCTGCCTATCCACTGCACACTGTAAACTTGCTGAGGTTCATGTCATAAATGTGCCTACAAACCTGGCCATGTTTATTGTGTGTCCCCATTCTTCTCTTTTTAACAAGAAGAACTGTCCTTTATTAGTCCCTCTTTCTGAGCACATCTGAGAAATTTCCTCCAGGATTGGAGCATTCATTCATTTTTCTTTGAAATCCTCTAGATGCATTTTTCAGATCAGCCACTAGATGCCCAGATGCCAAAATAAAACTCTAGCAGTTTTTCCGAGGAAAATAATGGTTTTGCAATTTAACAAGAATAGATATTTTTTTTCAGCCATGCTACCCAGAGGCCTGGGCAAGGTTTTCATGTGCTTAAGGAGTTTTGGGTGTATGTCTGTGTGTGTTTAATGTACTCACAATATTATTATTTAGACTGGGGAGCAAAAGTCCTCAAACCAAGAATTATTAGAAATAAAAAATTCCCAGAAGCTGCCAGTACTTCTCTGACAATATAGACCTAGAAAAAATTACCTTAGAATCAAGCACCCAACTTCAAACTTCAGGACCCTCTTGAAAACTTTTTCACTAGCCACACTCCCTGGCTTACCTTTAGCAGTACCTAGAACACCAGGGTCTGAACTCTCACAGAAATCAAGGTGGTAAGCCAGGACCTGTGTTGAAGTATCCTCAACACAGGTAGTTAATATAATTCATTGTCAGTGTCCTTTTTACTGGAACTTTCTGCTTCTGCCCTTTAGCAGGATAAATGTGTTCCATTCAGGCTAGATTTTTGTGGGATATCATTAATCTATAAAGCATCCAGATACCAGTGATGGGCTGCAAAGAACATCAAAATCACAGCCTAGGAAATGCTAGTGAAGGAAGAGAGTTGGATTTGCCTGCGTGCATCAAAGTAATTTGGAAAGAGAAATGTGAGCATGGGAAAGTTTTTCAAATATGTAAAGGGCTATAACATTAAAATTCAAAATTATAGCACTGGAAGAAAACTTTGAGAGCGCTGCCACCAAGAGAGAGGATAATACTCTCAATCTGTATGGCCCTTTTTCTCACTGATGGACACAAATACTTTAGCTATATCATTTTCAACACAGCTTTAATGATGGTTCAAAACAATGGAAGAAAAATGCTCTGAAGATAAATTAAAAATCACTCAACGTGTCTCATGCCCAGCAGTTTTTTCAGTGCAATGCTCAGTCATGTTTGACTCTCTGAGAATCTATGGACTGTAGCCCACCCGGTTCCCCATCCATGGGATTATCTCAGCAGGAATACTGGAGTAGATTGCCATTTCATTCTCTAGCGGATCTTCCCAACCCAGGGATCGAACTCACGTCTCCTGTGCAGGCAGATGAGCCACCTGGGAAGCCCATCATGGCTAAAATGAACCATCTGAATTGGATGACTTCTGGCTCACTCCCAGCCTGCCTCCACATGGACAGTAGCACCTAATCTTTTGCCACAAGGAAGGGGTGGTCCTGGCCACATTTTCTCCTTGGTCTTAGAGAGAGAAGAGGAATGTTTAAACTAACCCTTTCATGCTAAGACTTGCCTCTGCAAGACTTCCTGTCTGACTTCAGAGAATGTGGGATGATGGTTGAGGAGCTGCCATCCCTTCTGCAAGTGACCTACATATCACCCTAGTTTCTGATCTAGCTACATGGCTACAAGCAATCCCCCAAAATGAGTTGAAATATTTAGACATTTTTTTCCCCCACTGTCACCTTAGCAAGAAAGAACTTTCTGACAAAGAAAGCTGAGCACCAAGAAAATGTATGAATTCCCAAGTAGTGAGTGCCCCATTCCTGAGACAACTTATGATGAGGAAGTGTAGCCCCTGCCCAAGCTGTGAGGGAATGGTTCCTGAACTGGAGGAACGATTAGCCCCAAAGACCTCATTTAGTATTTCCTTTCCAATTCTACGTATCTATCATTTTTGCAGACCACATTCTGAAAAGTGAAAAGACAAATCCTGCATCTGAAAGCCACACAGAATAACGATATACCAAAAAAAAAAAAAAAAAAGACTTTCTCCCCAGGATAGCAAGTTATTGCATGAGGTTATCGAGGTTAACTATTCCCTTAACAGAGTTCAGTATAAGCCTGAAAAAATTCACTGTAAAAAACATCTGGGGAGAATGACACCTCATTTTCTTGAGTAATAGTTCTTATAAGGAACAATACTTCCTATCAAATATTGACACCTAAGTCATTTAGAATCACTTACTTTAAGAAGTAAGTAAATCTCCTGACTGGGAAAGGGAAATAAGCCAGGCTTCTTGTTGGCAAATGCTAAACCAGGCATCTGACAATGCTGATCCTATTATTCAAATATTCTGTGTCTTTTAGAAATACAATCCATATATCCCCACACCACATCGAGGAGTGATTTCTTCTGTGTCAGCCATGGCAAAGGACTGTGTAGTATCCCCTGTCATGTTGAACAGGCAGAAGGTTTCCAAAAAGACAAGCTGCTTGCACAGAATCATCCCTAGAGCAAGACACATAGGCAGAATGCTTCTATTACTTACACAGTATTATATGTCAAGTAATTGGAAGACCTTTTACACTCAAAAGGACTATGGAGAGCTGTCCATTTACTAATCTACGGTTTTAACATGTCATCAGAATTGAAGGCTATGGAAAAGCCAGCTTCCCTGAGTGACATCATCCTAGAGCAGGACTAAGGTCTTAGAGTGAAGCCATGGTCACTCTAAGATTCCTTCATGCCAGAACCAGCTACAAATTCCTCTCTATCAGTTAGCTAACGGTTTTTTAGAGCAGAAAATTTTAGCCATAAAATCTGCCTCCTCCTTCCTTCCCTATGAGAGTCTTATAGAATGTTTTATGGCCTGTGTATACAATTTTAACCTTAACTCAAGTGAAAATCATTATTAATTTCCTCCCAAAAAGTATAATGGGAGATTCTTACCATCTTCATGTTATTATTTCTCCAACAACATATTTTGTGACAATCATGCACTGACATGGAGAAAGCCTCAATGAAAATGCTCCCAGTGATAGGTTTCCATGTAATGTATTCACTCATTTCTCCATGAATTTCACATTTACTTATCAAGGCCTAAGTGTGGGACACCGTGCTCAGTGTAGGAATAAACAAGATTCTTCCTCAGCATTGGATTTTGTATAAACTTAATATGGCCAGTGGCACAATGCAATCAGGGGGACAGAGTTTAATGGGAACAAGGATACCCAAGGAAGTATGGTAGTTTCCAGCTTGACAGCTGGGCAAGAAGATGGAGAGTGAGCAGGGCAAAGATGTGAAGGCATGAGAATGTCAGCCATTTGGTTTATGGAGAGGATGGGGGTGAAGAGGCAGGCGGCAGTCAGAAAATAAACAGCTTGCATGACTTTGTTCTAAAGTTCTGATGAATCACTGAAGAATTTTAAGAAAGGGGGTGGGTAGCATGATTAGATTTGTGTTCTAGAAAGATCACTCTATGCTAGCAGTAATAACACACCATAATGGAAAATGAGAAGCTCAGAGAAAAGGAAAACTTCTAGAAGGTCCTAGAAGAAAAATTCTAAGACAATAGTAGAGAAGATGAAAAAAAGATTGATTTAGAAAGTAGATTTTTACTTGACCAAGACGTGGGGGTTCTATAAGAATGAGGAATCTAGGATTATTTATGGGTATCTGCTGTGTTCCAGGACTGTGGCCCTCATACTTAGATACACATTAGAATTAATTGAGGAGCATTTTAAAATATCCAGCCTGAGCCCTCATCCCTCAGGGTTCTTATTAAACAGGTCTTGGATGGAGACCAGGCAATAGTATTCTTTATGACACTCAGGATTTCTCTCAATTGGTCCTGCAGAGGTTGAGGAGGTCAATTTGGAGTCAGCACAGATTTCACTGTCTAAGCTATAGTGTCAACATTTGCCAAAACATCTGTTACAAACTTGTGCTCCGATCTTGGGTTTCAGACATACAGCTAACTCTTTTCAGTGTTAGAAACATGGCTATGGTGTAACAAGAGAAAATACCTGCAGGGAAACTTTTCTGCATGAAAAGTGCATCAGAAAGGGTCAAGGATAAGACAGCGGGAATGTACATCTGAATCCAAAATGACGTGCTGTTATTTCTGGGGAAAAGCTTCCCAACCCCTGGATCCTGTCTTTGGCTAAACTCTTGAGCCAGGGAACTGTTGCTGCACTGAAATTCTCTGGATGCCCGGGAGCACTGAAGGGATTAATGAGTAGTTGTGTAGCAAGTCCATCTCAGAATCCAATGAATAATCAATGGTACTTGAGGCCCCCTAGGTAATTGAATTGCAAACCTGGTAATAAGGAGCCTTGTATCCATAGTAGAATTATACTTCATATCTATTTACTAATATAGACATTGATGTAAGACCATTGCTCACATAGATTATCTACCTTCTATCTCTATTAAAAATCGAGCACAGTAAATTTTTTGCTAACAAGGATTTGTTCCATTTACCTGTACACAATGAAGTAGACCTTACAGCTACACAAGCCCATCACCTCTAATTCCCAACTATAGGAAACAAGTACAAAAGTTACTCTAATCTTTATTTTCAGAATTGGGATGAGGAACAAATATGTCATAGTTGTTGTAATACTGCTTTATTGACTATGCCAAAGCCTTTGACTGTGTGGATCACAATAAACTGTGGAAAGTTCTGAAAGAGATGGGAATACCAGACCACCTGACCTGCCTCTTGAGACACCTGTATGCAGTTCAGGAAGCAACAGTTAGAACTGGACATGGAACAATAGACTGGTTCCAAATAGGAAAAGGAGTATGTCAAGGCTGTATATTGTCACCCTGCTTATTTAACTTATATGCAGAGTACATCATGAGAAACGCTGGGCTGGAGGAAGCACAAGCTGGAATCAAGATTGCCGGGAGAAATATCAATAACCTCACATATGCAGATAACACTACCCTTATGGCAGAAAGTGAAGAAGAACTAAAGAGCCTCTTGATGAAAGTGAAAGAGGAGAGTCAAAAAGTTGGCTTAAAGCTCAACATTCAGAAAACAAAGATCATGGCATCCGGTCCCATCACTTCATGGCAAATAGATGGGGAAACAGTGGAAACAGTGTCAGACTTTATTTTGGGGGGCTCCAGAATCACTGCAGATGGTAATTGCAGCCATGAAATTAAAAGATACTTACTCCTTGGAAGGAAAGTTATGACCAACCTAGACAGCATATTAAAAAGCAGAGACATTACTTTGCCAACAAA
>NW_011494870.1:3833348-3860884 GCF_000754665.1 Bison bison bison
ACCCTCTCTGCTTCCCTGACAATAGGGAATGATTTGCACAGAGACTGCTAAGTAGGAAAACAGGTGTACACTTATGGGGTGAAAGAATTTTTCATGCTCTAGGGGGAGAATGAGGGTATCTGGTTTTACTGCTTCTTCCCAATTTTCAGAGTACCTGCCTTAGTAACTTAAATATCATCCTGTTCCTACAGGGTAAGGAACCTTAATTTTAAACAAACCCAACAGCCACATGTATGACAACACTGAAGAGCTTTGAATAAGTAGCAGTAGCTTCCATGCTGGGATTGGTTGGGTGGAGAAATGGATGTCTATAAAAGATCTGATACACATGTCTTCTAGCCAAGGGCAGTCTGTAGACCATTAACAGTTCTCAAAAAAAAAAATCATAAGATGATTTTACTACAATTTAAATATGATTTAGTAATGAAGATATAACCTCAAAAAGAGGTATATCAATCATTTTTAAAGAATAAGTCCTCTTCTGACCGTTCATATAACACAAAGAATGTTGAACCACTTTTTGGTGGATTTCTGCTATATTCTGGCCATAAATAAAATGCATTCAGTATAAAATTTATTCTGAAAACCAGGACCAGACTCATTTATTTGAATGTTGTTTTTAGAATATATATATTAATGAGAAGTAAATATAAACTTGGTTGTCATTCCCATGTACAGCCTTTCCTGAGTTTTTATGCTATTGTCTTTTTAATTTTTTTGGAATCATTTAAAATGCACTCTCTCTCTCTCTCTCTCTCTCTCTATATATATATATCTTTGTGTGTGTGTGTATTATATTCAGTCATGTCAGACTCTTCTTGACACCATGTACTGTAGCCCTTGAGGCTCCTCTGTCCATGGGATTTTCCAGGCAAGAATATTGGAATGACTTGCCATTTCCTTCTCCATCTCCAGGAGATCTTCCCAACCCAGAGATTGAACCTGGGTCTCCTGCATTGCAGGCAGATTCTTTACTGTCTAAGCCACTAGGGAAGTGTGTGTGTGTGTGTGTGTGTATATATATATATATATAGTTATTTTTAAAGTTATACCGACTATCATCAAGATGTAGACTTGAAATCTGATACACAAAGGCTGAATTACACTTAGTCAACAAAAAGTCAACAGTAGATCAAAAATGATATTCTAATTTGCAGACAATAAAAAAGGCTAAGCGTCAAAGAATTGATGCCTTCGAACTGTGGTGCTGGAAAAGTCTCTTGAGAGTCTCCTGGACTACAAGGAGATCAAACCAGTCAATCCTAAAGGAATCAACCGTGAATATTCATCGGATGCTGAAGCTGAAGCTCCAATACTTTGGCCACCTGATGCAAAGAACTGACTCATTGGAAAATACCCTGATGCTGGGAAAGACTGAAGGCAGGAGGGGAAAGGGACGACAGAGGATGAGATGGTTGATGGCATCACTGACTCAATGGACGTGAGTTTGAGCAAACTCTGGAAGATGGTGAAGGACAGGGAAGCCTGGCGTGGGGTCGCAAAGAGTCAGATACAATTGAGCAACTGAACAGCAACAACTTGCAGTCCACTGGGTCCCCACTAGGCCATAAACAAATCTTAAGAAATGGGACAAACACAAACAAATAGTAAATATTAGTAAATAGAGACCGTTTGGATAATGTAATACTAAAAAGACCAAAAATGTTATTCTAGCTCCTAAATTATGTTTCTTTTTTCTGTGATTTCACAGCCTGAACATTCTTGGGAAAAAGTTAATGTGGTAATAAGCTGATAACAGAAGAGCATTTAAGGAAAAGTATAGCAAAAGATAGCAAGTTTTCCTTGATAAAGACCATTGTTCTTCAAATGATAGATACCCTCAGATATTCAGAGCCTGAACTAAGGAATATTCTGCAGGTGGAGATTTTGCCTCTAGGGGGAGCTTTTCTTTCTTCCCTGGGACATGTGGGCCCTCAAGAAACAGCAATACTTCATTAGGTGGCTGCTCCAGCCAAAGGGAAAGACTTAAACAAAAGGGATCTGGGAGGGACTGAGAATACTACTTTATCTTTGCGGGAATAAAATAAATTATTTTCTAGATTTTGTTTTATTAATAAGTGCCTCTGTAATTGCTAGCTCGTGGCATATCTGCTTTTTTCACATTTGAACAGCCTTAGTCATTAAAAGAGAGAGAGGGAGGAGAAAAATGATCAAAACACACCGTTGGCTCTATGAACTCAGATAGTGGGCTTAACCCATCAAGCTTAGTTCCAATTCTGTCTTCAAACTACTAATTTACTGCCTTCTATATTTTAGCCACCTCTATCACCACTTAACCTAATCTTACCCCCCTCCCCGAAAAAAAAGTTTCCCTTAAGTAGGACAGCTTCAGTTACTCAATAAGATCGATTGTCATCTTTCTCCAGGTATTGAAAAACAACTTGTTTTTTCAATTGTCCATCACTATGGCTGCTGGGATAAAGGGACTGGTTACAGAGGAGTACCAAGCCCTCTGGTGAGCTGCTGAATTCAGGGCCTCATCATTGGCTCTCACAGCAAGCAGATCAAACCAGCTAATCCTAAAAGAAATCAAACTGAATATTCATTGGAAGGACTGATGTTGAAGCTCCAATACTTTGGCCACCTGATGCGAAGAGCTGACTCACTGGAAAAGACCTTGATGCTGGGAAAGATTGAGGGCAAGAGGAGACAGGGGCAGCAGAGGATGAGATGATTAGATAGCATCACTGACTTAATGGACATGAGTCTGAGCAAACTCCAGGAGATAGTGAAGGAAGGGAAGCCTGGCGTGCTGCAGTTCATGGGGTCGCAAAGAGTCAGACATTACTGAGCGACTGAACAACAATGATGCAAGAGAGCAACATGGTGCAGGAAATGAAATCAGCAACCAAAAGGTTAACAAAAACATTCTTCACTATATTGTAGGAGTTGCATCTCTGCAACCCGCAACCTTTGCTGGTTTTATTTGCATTTAGGAGATGGTCTCCTGTTATGAGGCAGTCTGACCCCATGATCTTTCATTTGACCTTTTGTTGCTAATTCTAGCAATGTGCAATAAGACTTTCCACCAAGGGGCGGCCAAAGGTGGAACGGCCAAGTAGAAATTTCATTTCCCAACCAAGGGAACATTTCAATTTCTAGGAAATCAATTGAGTTCCTATTAAAAACAATGACACATATCTGTGCTTTCCACAAATAGGTTGCTTCCTGTTGGAAGGTAGAAAGTCACCCTCCCCCAGGCCTCCAGATGAGCCCTGATTTATTCTTCCTGCACCGAAAGCCATGTGAGCTGAAAGGTCAGGCAGTTAAAGATTTATGCTTTGTTTTATAAGATTGCTCAGAGAGAGAGTCTTTTCCCTCTCCTGTTTATTTTTTATCCTCCCCCAGCCTGCCGTCCATTTTTCTGGCTAAACTAGACCATGGAAAAGGAAATGGGAAAATGTCCTGTAACATGAGCCCAGGAGCTGGCAGGATGTGTGAACCAGTGAGGGTAACCTCCTGTGGCCAGCCATCGCCATCCACCCAGAGAGAGGCACATGCATCACTGTATCTTGTAAATTTTTTAACCTCGGTTCCTAATGAATTTATTTGTTTTCCTAGGCAGATGGATCTGGCTCACCCTGGGCCCTACAAAATGATCTGTCACTGTCTCCCCTGGTAACCTACAGCAGTCCCTAATAAAGTCAGTTTGCCAGGTCCAAGAAACGATGCCATATCCTAGATCATGTTAAGTCTTTTCATGTATTAGATTCCCATCACGGGCTGCCCAGACATTTATTTAAAGTAGATACCCCCATCTCCACCCAGGACATCTATCTGAATAGGGCACTGTAGAAAATGAAGCCCAGGTGCCTTTATCACTTGTTCACTCGCTATTCTCTTTTAATTTCCATTCTGATCAACATAGTAGCATAGAGGGAAACAACCAGTCCATAGATGATATGCAAAAATGAAGGGAAAAAAAAACTTCAGAGCCTATACATTTTTAACCTGTATGTGTCTTATCAACTTTGTTTCTTCCCAAACCTATTTTTTCCTATTTTATTTAATGCCACCATGACCATGTGAAACCCTTCAGTGTGCTTTAATCTTTTTTCCCTCCCTTATCCTCATGTGAAGTCAGTATCCATATATTACTGATTGAACTTCACAATGTCCCCTGCCTGACTGTACATCTCCACATCTCTTACTGGGATTACTGGGATAAGCTTGGATCTGACCTCCCTGACTCTGCCCATTCCCCCTAGAGTTTAGACCCCCTTCTCCACAGGCCAAGAATCTCACCCCATTACACTCTTCTCTTGAGTGTCTACCTTTTTATTTCTCAGATAAAGTCCAAATGCTTAGAATGGCATCCCTTGTTTTACACACCCATCTGCTGCCTTCACCCACACACCTATGGGCTTGCTCTGGTGCCCCCACACCCAGCATGGCCTTCCATATCTCCATACATTTATTTCAATAGCTCCCTCTATCCATATTCCTTTCCTTAACTCAGAAAGAAAATTAAAGATAAACAACAACAACAACAACAAAAAGCCATCTCTTCTTCAGGATATACTTAAAATGCCATCTTCTCCATGAAGCACCCTGAAGACCTCACCTCAGTTCATCTCTCTCCTGCTCTCTTTTTCCCTGTGATGCCTCTTTATTCATTCTGCCGGGGGAGAACATACCTCTGCATGATGGCAACTTGCAGTTTCCTATATTGTTTACTTGCAACCTGTGTATTTTCCCCGTGTTAAACGATGAACTAAACCTCAGGGCATGTCTCATTTATGTCTCCACGCCTACCAATGGACTCAGGGTTTAGCCAGTGAGGCTAGAATTACTCCGATCAGCTTCAGGATCATAACAAATAATTTAATTAGGGTCTGAAGTGCTTGGCTTTGTGAAAGATTGGTTGAGAAGAATTATATAGCTAGAGCCTACAACATTTTCTAAAGGCTTATCCTAATCAAGTTTGGGCACTAAAATTTAGTACTTAAATTGTGACATTATACTATGTAAGTATAACTATTATGTAAACATAATATAATCTTACAAGATTATAAGGCTAAAAGAGAAGTTATAGACAGGAACCCACTTCAGTCTAACTTTAGTCCAGATACCTTGTCAAGGTCAGCTGTTGCTTTTTTTGGCTTCCCTATATCCACTGTGCCTTCTCTAGAGGAAGGTTCTCTGAGCTTTTTAGGGCACTTACCAGTCATTCACTGTGTACATTCTACTTGAAAGTAGTTCTTTTGCACCTTTCCTGCTTGCTCATTTCTATTCCCCTCTAACCTTAAAATAACCTAATTATAGGAATTAGATCACTAGGCAATGTAACCTAACTCTTGACTTACGCTCTCCTGAATGCATACCGTGCCTTGCCTAACCTGTTGATTCTTTTCCTCTATAAAAATAAGTAAGAATAAAGAATTAAGCATTCTCTATTGATGGACATTTGGGTTGCTGCCATATCTTACTGGTTGTAAATAACTACTATAAATAATTCATGTTGTAAATACGAATGTTGGGGGTATGTGTGCAGTCGCTCAGTCATGTCCAACTCTTTGCAACCCCATGGACTGTAGCTCACCATACTCCTCTATCCATGGAATTTCCCAGGCAAGAATACTAGAGTGGGTTGTCATTTCCTCCTCCAGGGGGTTTTTCTGACCCAGGGATTGAACCCATGTCTCTTGCATCTCCTGCCCTGGCAGGTAGATTTTTTTACCACCATGCCACCTGGGAAGCCCATATTGGAGTATAGCTGAATTACAATCCACAACATATTTTTTTTAAAACTCATATACAACTTAATAGAAAAGCAAACAACCCAATTAAAAAATGGGGCAAGGCTCTGAATAGACATTTTTCCAAAGAAGACATACAAAGAGTCAACAGGTACAGGAAAGTGTGATCAATATCATAATCATCAGGGAAATGCAAACCAGAACTACACTAAATTATCACTTCACACCTGTAAGAATGGCTATTACCAAAAAGACAAGAAATAACAAGTTTTTGCAAGGACATGGAGAAAAGGGAACCCTTATGTACTGCTGGAAGGAATACAAATTAGTACATCTACTATGGAAAACAGCATGGAGGTTCCTCAAGAAATTAAAACTAGAACTACCATATAAGTCCCTAGTTTTACTTCTTGGTATTTATCCAAAGGAAACAAAGTAACTATCTTGAAAACATATCTGTCCCACCCCCAGTGTTCAATGCAGAGTTATTTACAAAAGCCAAGACATGGAAAGGACAAGAATTTATCAAGAGATGAATGAATTTTCAAAAAATGTGGCATACATACAGAACAGAATATTATTCAATCATAAAAAGAAGGAAATCCTGCCATTTGTGACAACATGGATGGTCTTGAGGGCATTAGACTAAGTCAAATCAGACAGAGAAAGACAAACACCAATCCTACATGATCTCACTTATATGTGAAATCCCAAAAAACCCCCAAAAACCCAAGACACAGAACAGATTCATGGCTGCCAGAGGCAGTGGGTGTAAAGATTTGTTGTTTTTCAGTCACTCACTCCTGTCTGATCTTCTGACCCCATGGACTGCAGCACGCCAGGCTTCCCTGTCTTTCACCATCTCCTGCATCTTACTCAAGCTCATATCCATTGAGTCGGCAGTATACATGTATGGCATACATGTATGCCGTTTAACCATATTTTCCTCTGTTGTCCCTTTCTCCTCCTGCCTTCAACCTTTCCCAGCATCAGGGTCTTTTCTAATGAGTCAGTTCTTCGTAACAGGTGGCCAAAGTATTGGAGCATCAGCTTCAGCGTCAGCCCTTCCAATGAATATTTGGGATTGATTTCCTTTACGATTGACTGGTTTGATCTCCTTGCAGTATGAGGGACTCTCAAGAGTCTTCTCCAACACCACAGTTCAAAAGCATTGATTCTTTGGCACTCCGCCTTCTTGATGGTCCAACTCTCACATCCATACATGACTACTAGAAAAACCATAGCTTTGACTAGATGGACCTTTGTCAGCAAAGTAATGTCTCTGTTTTTTATTATGCTGTCTAGGTTTGTCATAGCTTTTTTTCCAAGAAGCAAGTGTCTTTTAATTTCATGGCTGCAGCCACCATCTGCAGTGACTTTGGAGCCCAAGAAAATAAAGTCTGCCACTGTTTCCATTGTTTCCCCTATCTGTCATGAAGTGATGGGACCAGATGCCATGATCTTAGTTTTTTGAATGTTGAGCTTTAAGCCAGCTTTTTCACTTTCCTCTTTCACCTTCAAGAGGCTCTTTAGTTCCTCTTCACCTTCTGCCATAAGGGTGGTGTCATCTGCATATCTGATGTTATTGAGATGTCTACCTGCAATCATGATTCTAGCTTGTGCTTCATCTAGCCTGGCATTTTGCATGCTGTACTCTTCATATAAGTTAAATAAGCAGGGTGACAATATACAGCCTTGACGTACTCCTTTCCCGTTTTGGACCCAGTCCATTGTTCCATATCCAGTTCTAACTGTTGCTTCTTGACCTGCAAACAGATTTCTCAGGAGGTAGGTAAGGTGGTCAGGTTTTCCCATCTTTTTCAAAATTTTCCACAGTTTATTGTGATCCACACAGTCAAAGGCTTTGGCATAGTCAATAAAGCAGAAATAGATGTTTTTCTAGAACTCTCTTGCTTTTTCAATGATCTAGCAGATGTTGGCAATTTGATCGCTGGTTCCTCTACCTTTTCTAAATTCAGCTTGAACATCTGGAAGTTCATGGTTCACGTATTGTTGAAGCCTGGCTTGGAGAATTTTGAAGATTACTTTGCTAGCGTGTGAAATGAGTGCAATTATGCAGTAGTTTGAGCATTCTCTGGCATTGCCTTTCTTTGGGATTGGAATGAAAACTGACCTTTTCCAGTCCCATGGCCACTGCTGAGTTTTCCAAATTTGCTGGCATATTGAGTGCAGCACTTTCATAGCATCATCTTTTAGGATTTGAAATAGCTCAACTGGAATTCCATCATCTCCACTAACTTTGTACATAGTGATGCTTCCCTAAGGCCCACTTGACTTCCCATTCCAAGAACTCTGACTCTAGATGAGTGATCACACCATCATGATTATCTGCATCACGAAGATCTTTTTTGTACAGTTCTTCTGTGTATGCTTGCTACCTCTTAATATATTCTGCTTCTGTTAGGTCCATACCTGTCCTTTATATCTGTCCTGTATTGAGCCCATCTTTGCATTAAATGTTCCCTTGGTATCTCTAATTTTCTTGAAGAGATCTCTAGTCTTTCCCATTCTATGGTTTTCCTCTATTTGTTTGCATTGATCACTGAGGAAGGCTTTCTTATCTCTCCTTGCTATTCTCTGGAACTCTGCATTCAAATGGGTATATCTTTCCTTTTCTCCTATGCTTTTTGCTTCTCTTCTTTTCACAGTATTTGTAAGGCCTCCTCAAACAGCCATTGTGCTTTTTTGCATTTCTTTTTTCTTGGGGATGGTCTTGATCCCTGTCTCCTGTACAATGTGTCCAGAGTAGAGGATCTCATTAATGGGACGCATGTGTCAAGAAATTCTTCACATTAGAGTCGGTTTTGAAGGATGAATAGAAGTTTGCCAAACGGAGAAGAATGGGGCTTCCAGGTAGGAGAAGCAGGGACAGGACATTTTATAACAGGGCAGGGATCTGGGGACCACACTATGCCAGGTGCTTTCCTGGTTATCTTATTCAATGCTCACAAATGCTATGAAAAAGGTGCTGTTAATTTTGGGGGAAAATGATTGTATTGTCTTCACAAAATTGCTAAATGCTTTTCTAAAGAATTCAAGCTAGATAGCAAAATGCTGCAAAAATTGGGGTGGGGTGGGGTAATCATATCAAATTCTAGTACCCCAAATGTCCAAAACTAATATTAGCCACATCATCACATTAGGTATATATATGGAAATAGACTCTTGGAGGGCACAAACAGAATCTTGTGCACCAGGACCAAGGAGCAAGGAGCAGAGAACCCACAAGAGACTGACCCAGACTTGCCTGTGAGTGTCCAGGAGTCTCCAGCGGAGGTGTGGGTCAGTGGGGGCCTGCTGCAGGGTTTGGTGCACTGAGTATAGCAGTACATGTGTGGGACCTTTTGAAAGAGGTTGCCATTATCTTCTTTACCTCCACCAGAGGTGGTTCCAGGTAAAGAGCAGGGAGAAAACACAGCTCCACCCACCAACAGAAATTTGGATTAAAGATTTACTGAGCATGCCCCCTCCCCCCACCCTATCAGAACAAAACCTAGTTTCCCCCTCAGTCAGTCTCTCTCATCAGGAGGCTTCTGTAAGTCTCTTAACTTCTCCATCAGAGAGCAGACAGACTGAAAAGCACAATCACAGAAAACTAACCAATCTAATCACATGGACCACAGCCTTGTCTAACTCAATGAAACTATGAGCCATGCCATGTAGTACCACCCAAGACGGATGGGTCATGGGGGAGAGTTCTGACAAAATGTGGTCCCCTGGAGAAGGGAATGGCAAACCACTTCAGTATTCTTGCCTTGAGAACCCCATGAACAGTATGAAAAGGCAAAATGATAGGATACTGAAAGAGGAACTCCCCAGGTCAGTAGGTGCCCAATAGGCTACTGGAGATCAGTGGAGAAATAAGTCCAGAAAGAATGAAGAGATGCTGCTGCTACTGCTAAGTCACTTCAGTCATGTCCAACTCTGTGTGACCCCATATGGCAGCCCACCAGGCTCCCCCATCCCTGGGATTCTCCAGGCAAGAACACTGGAGTGGGCTGCCATTTCTTTCTCCAATGCATGAAAGTGAAGTTGCTCAGTCATGTCCGACTCTTAGCGACCTCATGGACTGCAGCCTACCAGGCTCCTCCGTCCGTGGGATTTTCCAGGCAAGGGTACTGGAGTGGGGTGCCATTGCTTTCTCCAAATAAAGAGATGGAGCCAAAGCAAAAATAACACCCAGTTGTGGATGGGACTGGTGATGGAAGCAAGATCTGATGCTCTAAAGAGCAATATTGCATAGGAACCTGGAATGTTAGGCCCATGAATCAAGGCAAATTGGAAGTGGTCAAACAGGAGATGGCAAGAGTGAACGTCGACATTCTAGGAATCAGCGAACTAAGATGGACTGGAATGGGTGAATTTAACTCAGATGACCATTATATCTACTACTGTGGGCAAGAATCCCTTAGGAGAAATGGAGTAGCCATCATAGTCAACAAGAGTCCAAAATACAGTTCTTGGATGCAGTCTCAATAACGACAGAATGATCTCTGTTTCCAAAGCAAACCATTCAATATCACGGTAATCCAAGTCTATTCCCCTACAAGTAATGCTGAAGAAGCTGAAGTTGAAAGGTTCTATGAAGACCTAGAAGACCTTCTAGAACTAACACCCAAAAAAGATGTCCTTTTCAATATAGAGAACTGGAATGCAAAAATAGGAAGTCAAGAATTTACCTGGAGTAACAGGCAAATTTGGCCTTGGAGTACAGAATGAAGCAGGGCAAAGGCTAAATTTTGTCAAGAGAATGCACTAGTCATAGCAAACACCCTCTTCCAACAACACAAGAGAAGACTCTACACATGGACATCACCAGATGGTCAACACTGGAATCAGATTGATTATATTCTTTTTAGCCAAAGATGGAGAACCTCTATATAGTCAACGAAAACAAGACTGGGAGCTAACTGTGGCTCAGATCATGAACTCCCTATTGCCAAATTCAGAATTAAATTGAAGAAAGTAGGGAAAACCACTAGACCATTCAGGTATGACCTAAATTAAATCCCTTACGATTATACAGTGGAAGTGAGAAATAGATTTAAGGGACTAGATCTCATAGACTGAGTGCCTGATGAACTATGGACAGAGGTTTGTGACATTGTACAGGAGAGAGGGATCAAGACCATCCTGTTGTGGTTATCTGGGTCATTAAAACCTCTTTTGTACAGGTCTTTTATGTATTCTTGCCACCTCTTGTTAATATCTTCTTCTTCTGTTAGGTCCATACCATTTCTGTCCTTTATTGTGCCCATCTTTGCATGAAATGTTCCCTTGGTATCTCTAATTTTCTTGAAGAGATCTCTAGTCTTTCCCACTCTACTGTTTTCCTATTTATTTGCATTGATCACTTAGGAACAATTCAAGTGATTGATCACTTTCTTAGGGTCACTTTCTTGTCTCTCCTTGCTGTTCTTTGGAACTCTGCATTCAGATGGATATATCTTTCCTTTTCTCCTTTGCTTTTCACGTCTTTTCTTTTCGTTATTTGTAGGCCTCCTCAGACAGCCATTTTGCCTTTTTTTTTTCTTAGGGATGGTTTTGATCACTGCCTCCTATACAGTGTTGCAAACCTCCACCCATACTTCTTCAGGCACTCTATCAGATCTAATCCCTTGACTCTACTTGTCACTTCCACTGTATAATCATAAGGGATTTGATTTAGGTCATACCTGAATGGGCTAGTGGTTTTCTTTATTTCTTCAATTTAAGTCTGAATTTTGCAATAAGGAGTTCATAAATTTTGCAAGAAGGGTGAAAAGGATGAAGGTCTTCAAAAGCTACAAATTTCCAGTTATAAAATAGATAACTCATGGGATGTAATTTAGTAATACCTGACTTGAAAGTTGCTGTAAGAGATTTTTTTAAACCAGTCATCTTTTGTTGGATGTTATTCTCCATTAGGATATGAAAGGATTCAGGAATGTCTGGCAAAGGTCTTGTTCAGGAATGCGGAGTGTGCCCTCTTCAGTGGTACTCACTTGGTTGCTCCTGTTTAAGTTCCTTGTAAGAACGGCAACGGTTGAAAAGTACATAAGCTGCCAGCACCATAGAAAGCCCAGCGACATTCCCTTTTTTCATGCTGAGATACTTGTAATACTGGTAATAACCTTTTTGAAACACTACAGCAATGCCTTTAGGGATGAAATCCTGCATTAGTATCCAGATTGGCAACTCTCTTAATTTGACATCCAGGAGTTTTCTTCTCTTTCAGAGGTACAATTGACACCATCTTGGAGTCGTGGCTATCTGCTCCAGTATGAACTCTCCTGTGTTGAGCAAGGTTTGAGGCACAACAAACAGCCTTCCCATATTTTTCAGAAGGTTTCTCACCACTATGAGTTATCTGATGCAGAAAAAGTGATGACTGCTTTCCAGATACAAACATTTTTCTATGGTTGACTACAACCAATTTTACAACTTGAATCCAAATTGTCCCTTGTGGGCTTGGGTTACCGCTGCACAACTGTTTCCATGGCAACCTATTGTTTTCTCCCCATGATGGATGCCACTCACAAGCTACTGGCATCAAGGAAGAGGGAAAAAACTTGAGGTGGAAGTCACCCACTTCATTATTCCATTTTGTTAAATTTTCTTTGGATATGATTTACTTTCTTTGGATAGTAATTCCACCCAGGAGTGGAATTGCTGCATCATAAGATAACTCTGTTTTTAGTCTTTGAAGAACTTTCATACTGTTTCCCATAGAGGCAACACCAGTTTGCATTCCCAGCAACAGTGTGCATGTGCTCCCTTAGCTCTATATCTCACCAACGTTTGTCATGTGTGGTCTTTTAGATACTTGCCATTCTGATAGGTGTGAAATGATATCTCACTGTGATTTTGATTTGCATTTCTCTGATGATTAGCAATATTGAGCACATGAGCATGTTTCTATTGGCAGTTTGTATATCTTCTTTGGAAAAAATGTCTATCCCGGTCTTCAGCCCATGTTCTTAATCAAATTGCTTAGTTTTCGATATTGAGTTATAGGAGCTGTTCTATATTTTGGATATTAACCCCTACCAATCATATCACTTGCAAATATTTTCTCCCACTCAGTAAGTTGTCTTTTCATTTTGTCAGTAGTTTCCTCTGCTGTACAAAAGTTTTTGAGTTTAATTAGGTTTATTTTTGCTTTTACTTATATGCCTCAGGTGGAGAAGGCAGTGGCACCCCACTCTAGTACTCCTGCCTGGAAAATCCCATGGATGGAGGAGCCTGGTAGGCTGCAGTTCGTGGGGTCACTGAGGGTCAGGTACGACTGAGCGACTTCACTTTCACTTTTCACTTTCATGCATTGGAGAAGGAAATGGCAACCCATTTCAGTGTCCTTGCCCGGAGAATCCCAGGGATGGGGGAGCCTGGTGGGCTGCCATCTATGGGGTCACACAGAATCAGACACAACTAAAGTGACTTAGCAGCAGCATATGCCTCAGGAAACAGATCCAAAAAAATACATTGCTACAACTTATCTCAAAGAATGTTCTGTTTGTGTTCTCTTCTAGGAGTTTTATGGTTTCAGGTCTTATATTTAGGTTGTTAATCTATTTTGAGTTTATTTTTGTATATGATGTGAGGAAAGGTTCTAATCACATTATTTCACATGTAGCTGTCCCGTTTTCACAGCACCACTTATTGAAGAGCCTATCTTTCTCCATTGTATACTCTTGCCTCCTTTGTTGCAGAGTAATTGACCATAAATGCATGGGTTTCTTTCTGGGCCTTCTGTTCTATTAATCTATGTATCTGTTTTTGTGCCAGAATCAAACTGTTTTGATTATTGTGGCTTTGCAGTGTAGTCTGAAGTCAAAGAGCATGATACCTCCAACTTTCTTCTTTTTTCTCAGGATTGGAAATTTGAGACTTTTGTGGTTCCATATAAAATATAGGCTTATTTGTTCTACTTCTGTGAAAAAATGTCATGGGTTTTTTGACAGGGATTGCATTAAATTTGTAGATTGCTTTGGGTAGAATGAATATTTTAAAAATATTAATTCTTCAATTCCCAGGACATGGATTATCTTCCCATTTCCTTGTATCTGATTACCATTTACTTGGGTAATAGCCTACTTAGAAAATGGGAATATTCAGATCTTTGAAGGCCTGGTAGATATAGGGTTCAAATTCAATCTAACACCATGAGATAAAAAGTTCTACCTTGGCACTCTCTCCATTAAATTGGAGGTAGAAGAGGTTCAGGTAATAAAGGTAATCAGCAGAATTTTGACCCAGGTTCATCTTGTAGGGGGGATGCTGTCTGTATGAACCCCCTTGATTGTCATTTCCCTGATCCCCAAATGTATAAATCAAATAAATATATTTAGCAGTTGGCAGAAACTTCTCATTGTCTCTTTAACCTATAGGATAGGAGTGTTTAGTAGTAGGAAAGCCAAGTCATAGCCCCTGAAACTGTCCCTTCCCACTCAGAAATTAGAATAAACAAAAATAATTATCACAACACAGCACAATAACAAAATCAATGCTACACTCAAAGACTTAAAACATGCAGGAGTGGTATTCCCCACCATATTTTCATTTCATTTATCAGTCTGGTCCCTACAAAATCTGTTGGTTCCACTGTACCAAATGTGATATCTTTATTAGAGAAAATTAACACAGCCTCCAGTACACAGTATGTGGATACTGAACCAGCACACCATAACCACAAAAAATAAAATGAGAGCAGTGTACATTCACATGGGCTATATACTCACTATCATACCCTCATGTTATTTTCTCATGTTCTCTGTCATTTGATAGATTGATGGGACCTGGACTGTGGAAGAAAGAGAGATGAATAACTCAAAGGTTACTCATCTAACATCATCTAACAAGTGGTTAGAACTTGTGTTTATATGAGATCTTAACAAAAGAACAATAGTTTTGTTTTGTTTTTTAAACAAGTGACAGGACAATGGTAAAGGACTGAGTTTCTAGGGGCAGCATGCTTTGGGAAGGCAAATGTGTGGGGAAACTAATGTGAAATAAAAGCTAGTTGCATATTTTGGAGAGTCCTACGTACCACCCCTGGGCTGATAAGGGCTTAATGTTTCCTCTGGTGACTAACTTCTGTTTTTCTTGATAAAGGGGAAGAGGATACCTTTATAAATTTATGCCCTGCTTTTAGGCAAGTGGTAGACTGGCAGAGAGCTTTTCTTATATTTGTCTCTTCTCAGTTGCCTTCAGGTCAAAGTAATCCTATGACAAAGGGGTGTGTTTTGAGATGGCATATTCTGCTTTCAACTGTCTGGATACCTTTTGGAAATTAATATTGTATTAATTGAAACTGATGATCAAAACAGTGGCAAATGCTATGGATGTCTTGGAAAGGTACATGTAATCCATAAAGTGGGGAAATGTCTCATGTCTCCTACCACAAAGAATGAAACCCAACCCTTGATAGGGTTCTTTGGGTTTTGTGGGCTATTTTGCCTTTAAGAATACTGAAACTACTGATTTACCATGTTTGGCTTGAAAGCTGTTAGCTTGATTGAGGCCCCCAAAGAGAAATTCTCTATAGCAATTCAGGCTGTGGTTTCTAGAGGTGCTGATATTTGATTTCTGTGACTCAGCAGATTCCATAAGACTAGACAGATCAGTGGTAGAGAAAGATGTTGTATGGAAGCTTTGGCAGGTCCAATAGGCTAGTCACAACAGAAATGCCTATGATTCGGAAGCAAGTCATGCCACATGTAGTTAAAAAAAAAAAACAACACTATACATGATTTAAAAAAAAAAAGTTTTTGGAATGCTGCTACTGGGTCCTTTTTAAAAACTGCATGTCTGACCTTGAGAATTAAATGTCTCTATGGTCAGAACTACTTACAATGAATTGGATACTTTCAGACCCACCAAATCACAATTTGGGGCAGTTCCAGCAGCAATCCATTAAAAATGGGTGTGGTATATCCAAAATCAGGCACAAGCTGTTCCAAAGGGCACAAGTAAGGTGCATGAACAGATTGCTCATAGCCCATATTTCTCTGTGGCCTTTTCCTCAGCTCCCACTTTGACCACATAGCATTTTTTATGACTAAATGATGGGAGAGGAAATACACAAAGCTTGATTCACAGATGAGTCAATTAGCAAGTGAATGCAAGCAAAAAAAAAAAAAAAAGAACTGTCACTGTATAACATCCTCACTCATGAAAAGCACTGAAAAAATGTCAAGGGAAAAGCTTCCCACTGGGCAGAGCTTTGGACACTACACAGGATGATACACTTGGAATACAGAGAGTAGACCCAGGTTAAAATTATACACAGACTCATAAGCCAGCAGAAATATCTTATCTGTTTTGTCAGTCAGTTCAGTTCAGTTCAGTTGCTCAGTCATGTACAACTCTTTGCAACCTCATGGAGTGTAGCACACCAGGCCTCCCTGTCCATCACCAACTCCCGGAGTTTACTCAAACTCATGTCCGTTGAATTGGTGATGCCATCCAACCACCTCATCCTCTGTCATCCCCTTTTCCCCTCTCCTTCAATCTTTCCTAGCATCAGGGTCTCTTCAAATGAGTCAGCTCTTTGCATCAGGTGGCCAAAGTATTGGGGTTTCAGCTTCAATATCAGTCCTTCCAATGAATATTCAGGACTGATTTCCTTTAGGATGGACTGGTTGGCTCTCCTTATAGTCCAAGGGACTCTCAAGAGTCTTCTCCAACACCACAGTTCAAAAGCATCAATTCTTTGGTGCTCAGCTTTCTTTATAGTCCAACTCTCACATCACATACATCCATACTGGAAAAACCATATCCTTGACTAGACGGACCTTTGTTAGTCTGTTTGGTAAATGACTTAGAAAAAAACACTAGACTAGAAAACAAGGAGGTCTGGGGAATTGGCAGGTGAATGGATCTTTGAAAGTAAGCACAAAGTATTAGAATCTTTGTATCACACACTAGTGCTGAGCAGAGAGCACCTACTATAGAAGAGGCATTAAAGTGCCCATCAGACAGGATGACTCAGCAACTCTTTTAACTTTTGTCCTTCATCACCCACTATCCCTCATACTCAGTTGGTAAAGAATCTACCTGCAGTGCAGGAGACCCAGGTTCGATCCCTGGGTCAGGAAGATCCCCTGGAGAAGACAATGGCTATCCACTTCAGTATTATTTCCTGGAGAATTCCATGGACAGAGGAGCCTGGTGGGCTACAGTCCATGGGGTTGCAAAGAGTTGGACATGACTTAATGACTAAACCACCACCGCTGCCCACTATCAGCGTTTCTTGCATAATGGACTCATAAAGAGCTCTATGGTGGCAGAGAAAGAGAGGATATTCATAAGTCAGACAACAGGATATGTTTCTCACTAATGTTAATATAGCTCCTGCCCATCTGAACATCCCACCCAACAACAAAAGGAAATAAAACTAAGACCTCAGAAGACTACTACTCCTCAAGGAAACCAAACAGCCACTTGCAGCAAGTTGACATTATGGGACTTCTTCCCCTCTGGTAGTAGCAGCCATTCACCATTGGCCAGAATCAGCATATATTCCAAGTGTGGGTTTGCCTTTCCCATCCACACACTCTTAGCTAGCACCACTACCCAAGGACTGACGGTGTCTGAGCTACCAAAACAGACAAATGTGTCAGATAAACACATTTCACCTAAGAATGCTCAGCAGCAGACACAACGGTTTATTCCACTAACCCTTTTCTTATAAGCTTTCTCCCAAGTATGGCCAACCAAAATAGTACACAAGTTGTGTTCAGAAGGCATGAACATAATACAGACAGTAAGTGTAAGAATGCAAAGAACTGATAGTAATGAATACTTGTGGTTTCCCATCCAGATGGCCTCTATTAAGCAGCACACATGTGAATTTTGTATGATGGCAATTCACAGCTGCCTTCATCTCCAGAGAATTGTCTTTGTCCAAACTGGAGGGTCTAAACATTGGTGTGACTAAAGGTTGGATAGGACATCCCTAAATTGTACCAATAGCACCAACATTTGGCAGACATACATGATTCCTCAAAATATTTGTATGATTATGTTTTAAAATGATTATTGGTAAAGATTAATTCATCAGAAATATATGTATTTATCACCAACTTCGGGGAAATTATGCATCTCAGAGATTGTACCTGTTCCATTTTATAAGTGCCTATACACACCTAAGTAGCCACACACTTTTTTTTTATCTTTTAATAAATGGCAACATTTTGATCTTCTCTCCTTGGGCTTCCCTGGTGGCTCAGATGGTAAAGCATCTGACTGCAAAGCAGGAGACCTGGGTTCAATCCCTGGGTCGGGAAGATCCCCTGGAGAAGGAAATGGCAACCCACTCCAGTACTCTTGCCTGGAAAATTCCATGGACGGAAGAGCCTAGTAGGCTACAGTCCATGGGGTCACAAAGATTTGGACAGATTGAGCGACTTCACTTAATCACTTGGTAAGTGATACATTGTTGCCACCTGACACTACATTTCCAGATAATACCAACTTATAAAAAATTATAAAAAGAAAAAAAAGAAAAACCAGTATCAATGGTAGAGTGATATCTATGTTTTCCATGGGAAAACATGCTTTTGAGAATTGTAAACAGTATACCATGTCAGAGGGCTCATCAGAACATGAGCACTGGGTAAAAGGTTTAACGCTAGGCATTAATAGCTTTTATGTCAAATAAAATCTTCCCATGGAAGATTCTGCAGTGACAGAATATTCTGATTAAAGATGACTAGAAGACACAAAAGAAAAAATCAATAGAGCTTATAAAAGATGGTTAGTTTCAGCAGCACACACATTAAGGAGTCAGTAAGGGAGAAGCTTAGGCAGTAAAACAAAATACCAGGGCTTAAAATAAATACACCTATTTCCTTCTTAGGAGAGAGTTACTTCTATAAGAAAGTTAGGAAGCTTCAGTGTTCCTCCTGAATGATTACCACAGCACTTTGTAAATATTCTACTGGTCTGATCTGGGCACAGATCATGTCTGTCCATTTGTCTGCAGGACAGAAAATTTAAACCCTAATTAATACTGATTGCAAAATAGCTGCACAAGAAACATTCTGAGCAATTGCAGAGAGAATGACTCAGCACCTGTGGCTTTGGTTTATCTGAAGAAGGCTGGTGATAGGTGCATGCATGCATGTGCATGCGCACGCGCGCACACACACACACACACACACACACATGCTTTATCTGCAGCCAAGGAGAACAGTTTTATTAAATTAAATTAAATATGTTTCTTCTGGACAGCACTCGAGCCCCAATAGAATTCTCATCGCTCTTCCTCCCTTTGCTCCCTCCCACCCTCCTTGCTCTCTCTTTCTCAGACACAGACACACTCACACATACAGTTTTATAATTTGATGTTCTATGTTTAAAAGATTGCATCAATGTCTGAGTGGACTCTTCTGCTCTGGTTTTGACTTCTGTGAATCAATCTTATACCTGTAAACCTAATCCAATGGTAGTGACCCAAAGCGTCCAACAATAGGACTCCCTATGCTGAATCCTTTGTAGTCAGTTTTCTTATAACATAAGACCCATAATGGTTTTCTGGTAAAGCATTTTTCCTTAAAGCTCTTTTAAGGAAAAGAGAAGTAACTCTAAGGATTTTGTAGTGCAAAGTCAGACTGCTTTATATGTCATTTTTTTGAGAAAAGTGGCAAACCAGAGAGTGAAGACAGAGAAATGGCTAGTGGAGGACTTGGCTAATTGAAGAGGTCTGGTCTGGTGTACACAGAGAAGAGAGAAGGCTGATATGTAATAAACACATCCCATGCCCTGTGCTGGTCACTGAACAATTTGTAGGTTTTAATTTTCATGTTTTCAAGAAGACACTGCAGCTCAGAAAGATTGAGTGACTTGTCCAAAACATGCAGCTAGGAAATGGCATATTCCTGGTTTGGCCCCAGAACTATCTCTTCTTATGCATCATGTTTCATAAGGAGAAGTCTCACAGGGAGGAAATGCGACATAGCACACACCAATAGTTCCACCAGATAATTAAGACAAGACAAAGAAGTGCAAACGAACCTATTCCCTGTAACCCTCTGCCACCGGGAGGCTGGGTTGTAGGCCTGGAGGGAAAGCATGGGTGATGGGACACGCTTGCTCTGTGCTGTGGCTGCCAAAGGAAAGACCCCTGTGAAGAAAAGACTATTAACAGTCTCAGCTCCATTAAATTTAAAGCAGCTGCTAACAGTAGGAGCCTTTACATTGTCAATTATATGAATTTTCCTATTACTATGTCATACCAAAGAGCAATTATAGTACATTCATCAAACCCTGCTTTCGCCTCTCTGGTTCTGTCCATTAATACCACAGTGGCAGGCTTTAGAAATCCTGGAAGACAAATCTGACTTGCAGACTTTAATTGTTTCAAAGATTTGTGGTCAGAAACAACACTAGGTGAGTAGTAGGGGGTCAATTACACAATTAGACAGCGATAGGCAGAGAGCAGGTGAACTCACTCAACACACCAAATATTTATACATCAGTTCACTTCACAAAGTGCTTTGACACCCACTATTTCACTTCAAGTTTTCATCTGTCCCATTAACCAGTCTGGGAGGTGTTTAATCATTCTGCCTCTCTTATAGTTGAAGAAACGAAGACCGGAAGTTCTCTGCTAGCAGAGCCTGAACCAGAGCCTGAGAGAAGAGTCCCAGGCAATTCCAGCCCCGCCGAGGAAGCAGGGCAGCAGCCAAGGACCAGTCTTATCTCCTTGTGTGCCATTTTGAAAAAAAGTAGTAAAATGAGAAAAATGATCCTGTGAGACAAGAGAAGTGAGAAGAGGAAGAAGGGAAAACAGGCCAGGAGTGTGGCACACTGAGCTTGCTGAAATTACAGAGGATGGCTCCTAGTTGGACTAGCAATACATTATTCTCCCTCTTGGCTGATGGTGTGCTATGCCATAGCCCCACAAAGATAGAGACAAACTTCCAGAAAATGAAGGACTGAGGAGTAAGATCTGACTTCAGAGCAAGCCTGCCTACTCTCAAAAGGCAGGTCTCCCATGGTCTCAACAGTATTAGTTTTAAAAACACAAGAGAAACTACCTCTGCCAAGATGGTCCCTTTCAGTTCCGTGCCATGAACTATTCATTAACCACCAAGAGTCCAAGTTCCTTTCTATACCCTGTAGATCCTGAAATGATTAGAAAAGTTTTCCTGTCTTTTGTAAATCTGACTTTCCTGGAAGTGACCAAAACATTGGTTGATGATTCAGTATGGCATTTTAAATGATAGAGATGAGTTCAGGTTACCATGGGAGCATAGAAGAGGGAGAGCTCCCACACAAGCCTGGAGGTGATGTCTCAGAGCTGTCTCACATGATAGGTAAGGGCTGATTGCTTGTTTTTTTTTTTTTTTTAAAGGAGTAGGAAGATTTTTCCAACAGAAAAAAATAGCTTCAGATACAGATTCTGCTCTACCAGTTGGCAAGCACATGAAGGAAGGAGACAGGGGTACTAGCCACTTTCAGTGAACAAATGTTTCTGACCTTACTCCATATACCTCAAGTAATAGGATGTGATGTCAGGAGAACCCACAATAGAGAATATTTACCAATAGAACTGGACTCAGGCCCAGTCTTCTTCACTTCACCTTGTCATTTTCTCCCCAGACTCTGCAGTTGCCCTAGTCTTCCTGCTGCCACTTCAGGTCCCTGGAGACACACTGACCCGTGACTGCATGGAACAAGGTGTTAGGAAATCCAGTATTCTCTTAGTTCAAGTAGGATAACCATGCTCAAGGAATGAAGGGTAAAAACAAATTGACTTAAACCAGTTTGTAAAAACAAATTGACAAAATGACTTAAGTCATTTCCTAAAAAAATTACCTACATTAGGTTTACAAAACCAGTTCATCAGGTAATCTATTATTACATAACAAACTACTTGAAAATGTAAATAAGTACCCCCAAACGACTTAAAATCACCACTACATTTGTTCACAGTTTTATGGGTCAGGAATTCACAACGAGCTTGGCTGGGCAGGTGGTCTCTGATCCAAGTGATGGAAGCTGGAGTGGCTGACACTGGAGGGGCCACTTTCAAAATGGCCTCTTTACTATCTATTGGGAACTTCAGGCTATCTCCCTACTTCTCCCTCTCTCTCATCTCTCTTCTTTCTCCTCCCTCTCCCTTCCCTCTTCTCTCTATCCTTTCTTCTTCTCTCTCTACATGGTCTTTATTGTAACCAGCTCCTTTGCCCCTTTTCCAGTGTTCACCCCTATTTTCCTCAGACCTTAATCATAAAGATGAAATCACTAGGTAACATTTAATCTAGTTTCTGGTTTCTGCTTTACTGAATGTATGCAATGCCTTACCTAACCTGTTGATTCCTTTTCTGGATTAGGAGGAGTAAGAATGAACAATTAAGTAAAGAATGGCTGACTCTCTAACCCAAGCTTCCCCCTAGTAAATCTGAAGGCAGACCATGCGAGCAAGAGAATATCCAATCTCAGGTGGACCAGGCAAGCAACACAGCACCCCATGGACGATCAGAAGTCAGCAGGTCTGCATGCAACGTAAAAATGATGAAGAATCTGATCTCCTTAGAGTGTTTCCCTTTTTTTTCTTTAAACATTGTCATGGCAGAGCAGAATCTTCAGAGCTGGTCTCTGGATATGAGTCCACTTTCTGCCTAGATTGCTGGCATTTCTGAATAAAGTGTCTTTCCCCTCTACTGACACTTACCCCTCAATTATTGGTTTTTGAGCAGTGAGTTGCTAAACCTGATTGTAGTAACGTTATTCTCTAGGATTTATTCATGCAGCTTGGGACTCTTACAACGTGATAGTTTCTATGTAGACCCACTTCCTGCTTGGCAGCTGGCTTCCAAGAAAACCTTCCAGTCTTCTTTTAAACACCTAATACTAGAGTGACATCATTTTGCCATATGCTATTAGACAAAGCAGTCATAAACCATCCCAAATTCAAGGCGAGGATAAACAGATTTCTTCTCTCAATGAATGTCACAGAATTTATGTCCATCTTTAATCTGCCATAGTAACTCAATAGACACTTAGCCAACATTTAGCTTTATTAAACTGTGCAGCATTTGGAGTAGTCATCCTCTGGTTTCTTATTTCTTATCAAGATGAAGCAAAAAAAAAAAAACTTAACCCTAAGTTCCTTCTCACAAGTAGATGCTATGCTTGCAACACTCTGTGTGGCGAGCTCCATAGGATGTCAAATGTAAAAAAATTCAGCCCACACCTATACCTGTTTGTCCCATTTGGGTCTCATGTGGCAGATGGAGTACAGAGAGTGGGTAATGTGAGACCCACACATCTCTCTTCACCCACATGCTTGGAAATAATTCCTAGAATACCACTGTGATGCTAATCTTTTAGGTAAACCAGAATGTATAATGAATTTGAATCCTACTGTCTGGCAAATCAAGAGTCACTGCAGAAAAATCCAAAAGCTAATTTTCAGTATATCTTTAAAAGGAATTCACTATCAGAATCACCCTGAACCTTATATACAATGTGATTAGACAGAAGCAGTATTTGCCTTTAAAAAATGCTCTGAGTATGTTGTCATCATGTGAGATGTGAGAGTTGGACTATAAAGAAAGCTGAGTGCTGAAGAATTGATGCTTTTGAACTGTGGTGTTGGAGAAGACTCTTAAGAGTCCCTTGGACTGCAAGGAGATCCAACCAGTCAGTCGTAAAGGAAATCAGTCCTGAATATTCATCGGAAGGACTGATGCTGAAGCTGAAGGTCCAATACTTTTGCCTCCTGATTCAAAGAACTGACTTATTGGAAAAGACCCTGATGCTGGGAAAGATTGAAGGCAGAAGGAGAAGGGGATGACAGAGGATGAAATGGTCCGGTGGCATTATTGACTCAATGGACATGAGTTTGAGCAAGTTCTGGGAGTTGGTAACGGACAGAGAAGCCTAGCGTGCTGCAGTCCATGGGGTCACAAAGAGTCGGACTCAACTGAGCAACTGAACTGAACTGATGTTGTCATCATAACTAATTGGTGGAGGTAAGACTAGAGCCCTGGAAATTTGACCGTCTGACTCCAATGCCCATCTTTCTACTATCTGTAATTAGCCTCCTATTGCAATTAAAAAAAAAAAAAAAAGCATAAAAGCAGGACAGAAATGAAAAATGCCATCCTTACTGAGAAAGGATAGAAACTGCCACTGCCTTCAAATCCTTTTTAGTTGCCAAAAGTGGCCTTGACAGTTAAGTAGACAGGGTGCCTCTTGGGAACTGCTAATGAACAGAGGGCTGGGAGAGGCTAGGCAGGATTAAAGAGGAAGCAAGCTATAATATCAAGAGCTGCCTCTGGTATCTGGCTATTGCTCAGGGGCACTTAGAATGGCCCTAGGCAAATTTTCAGAGTAGGAAGCTCAAGTTTCCTCTCTCTACTCATCCTGAAGCTCCAGGGTTTTTCTTCCCCCTAACCATTATCATCACTTCTTAAAAATCTAGATGCCCAGCAACCTCAGGTGCCTCCCTCTCCCAAGACATCTCTACCACCTCCCCCACCTCTATACAAAGTGGCTCCAGGAAATGTTACTGAGTCCAAGCTAGCACTGCTTACCACACAACAGGCCAATAAATAAAGATATGAGTCTCTGGGACAAGGAATAGTGACTTTATTCAGAAAGCCAGCAGAACAAGGATATGGTGGACCAGTGTCCCATAGAACCATCTTGCTTGAGTTTAGAATTCAGGCATCTTTTATACTAAAAGAGAAGGGCGTAAGAACATTTCCTGGTTCTGGTCAGCCTCCAGAGGGGAGGTGCTAATTTCTTCCTTCCTGCAGTTACGCATAGGTGGGCCTGCTCTGGATGTTTCCTGTGAACTAAACAAAGGGTCTTGGGGTTTCCCTGGTGGCTCAGAGGTTAAAGCACCTGCCTGCAATGCGGGAGACCTGGGTTCGATCCCTGGGTCGGGAAGATACCCTGGAGAAGGAAATGGCAACCCACTCCAGTAGTCTTGCCTGGAGAATCCCATGGATGGAGCAGCCTGGTGGGCTACAGTCCACAGGGTCACAAATAGACGGACATGACTGAGCAACTTAACTAACTAACTAAACAAAAGGTCTTAGCTTAACACCCATTACCTAAGCAGGGTTCCCAGAGATGGGATATTGTGTGTCATTTAAGCTTATAGGCAACATCCCTTTACTCATTAATTGGTAATAGAATACAAAAGTTCTTCCCTATTGCAGTAAAGTGAAAGTCGCTCAGTGAAAGTCCAACTCTTTGTGACCCCATAGACTATAGAGTCCATGGAATTCTCCAGGCCAGAATACTGGCATGGGTAGCCTTTCCCTTCTCTAGGGGATCTTCCCAACCCAGGGATTGAACCAAGTCTCCCGCATTGCAGGCAGATTCTTTACCAGCTGAGCTACAAGGGAAGCTCTATTACAGAGGTGATTCCAATAGCCGACATTAACAGTCAGATTTAGGGTTACCAGTGAAGCTTTCCCTTCAGGAAGAACCTGCATTTTCAGCTTCTTCACCTTCTCTTTCCACTGACATTCCTGAAACCAAGTAGTGGAGGCAGTAGCTATTTGGTTATAAATCAATCCCAAGAGATGCTTTATTTAATCAAAACAGATTTTAATCAAAGGATTGAAAGGTAAGAGAAAAAAGAGATGAAATAAATGATTTCATCACATATTATTCAGTAAACAGCTTCTGAGAACAAGTAAAATTTCAGCATGTCTTTACAAGCCTATGGCAATTATAAGTATCCATCCACACACTAAGAACCACTTTCCCAAGCAGAATAATTTTTAAAAATTAAACAATGCTTTATGCATTCAATTTATAAAATTTATATTAATGGTGAATAAGAATAAAGGTAAGACTGGGATGCAGGTCATCTGATCCAAATCCCATGATCTTTCTGTTCTCCTTGCAGATTTTCCTATTGCTCAGCTCTCAACTGTTTCTATGGTAACAAAAGGAACTTTTCCAGTCCTCTTTATAGTATACCAAGAACTTTCACATATATACTTTCATGTGCTTAAAGGTAATGGGGATTGGTTAAAGGATTCTATAATATTTCAGCCAGGTTAAACTACAGTGAAGAGAATTCCAAAACCTTAGTGACTGTAACCTAACAAAAATTTACTTCTCACTCATATCCAAGTTCAAAGGGGGGTCAACAGACAGGCCTTTATTTTTGTAATCCTTTGGGGATGCAGGCTGGGAAAGCATCATCTTGCCCACACCTTCACAGGCTGCAAGACTATTTAGAAAAGGAAGAGGCTAAAGGGCCCACAGACTCTTAATGCTCTCCCATGGAAGTGATACAGGTCTCCTCCACACATTTTATAGGTCAAAGCAAGGTGCATGCTTTTTGCTTTGCATTCTGAGGCTACAGGTAAGTACTAACCTACCATGTGTCTGGAAGAAAAGATGGAACCTTTGTGAACAATCAAAATTACTACCAAGTACATAAAGCAGAAATAGCATGAGTGAAGGTTATCCTAAACACTAGATGATTTAATAACTGAGTTTTAATTCATTTAAACCTCATTTGCAGTCCATAGGGAGATACTAACAAAAATAAGAGGAAACCTAAGAATAAAATCAGGTATGAAAAGTACTTGTCAAACAATCCTCAAATTAGTAACAGGGATAACTGATAGGTAAACACATATAAACATTTTATCTATCATAGATTCCTGGTTCCTAAGTTAAAACAGCACCATGATTAAAACCAACAATTATGAATATTCAAAGCTTTAGACTACTATTATGGAAATTTGGTTGTAACCTTATTGCATTTCAGCTTCTTTATCTTAGGATACTGAAAACTTACATTATTTAACTGTCTACAGTTTACATGGAAATTTCATACTTAACATTGCCTAAAATCTGCAAAACAGCAAAGCAGGTCATCCTTATCTCCATTTCACAGATAAGATAACTGAGTCTCTGTGATTTTACATGTTTTGCCCAAAGTCACGCATACAAAAAGAGTACCAAAGACAAATTTTGAGTCCATTACTTACCCATTAACTTAAGAGTGAATAAGTAAGTAAAAAAGATCTCAGATATTAAATTCTTAAAGCTGGAATGACTATAAGTCTTCCATTCCTTTTTAAAATTAATTTTTATTGAAGTATAGTTGCTTACAATGATGTGTAGGTTTCTACTGTATGGCACAGTGAATCAGCTTCACATATACATATATCCCTTATTTTTTGGATTTCCTTCCCATTTAAGTCACCACAGAGCACTGGCAGAGCTCCTGTGCTACACAGTAGGTTCTCATTATTTATCTATTTTATGCAAAGTTTCAACAGTGTATATATGTCAATCCCAATTCCATTTCTTAAGCTGTGTTCTTCTAAGAACAGATATTCTTGGAATTAAACAGAAACTGGAAATAGACTTGGGACTCTTTGGGTTAAAGAAAATAAAACACAATTTCTTATAAGACTTTGGAGAACCTTTCAGTTCACTTCAGTCACTCAGTCGTGTCCGACTCTTTGCGACCCCATGAACCACAGCACACCAGGCCTCCCTGTCTATCACCAACTCCCAGAGTCCATCCAAACCCATGTCCATTGAGTTGGTGATGGCATCCAGCCATCTCATCCTCTGTCGTCCCCTTCTCCTCCTGCCCCCAATCCCTCCCAGCATCGGGTCTTTTCCAATGAGTCAGCTCTTCACATCAGGTGGCCAAAGTATTGGAGTTTCAGCTTCAACATCAGTCCTTCCAATGAACAATCAGGACTGATCTCCTTTAGAATGGACTGGTTGGATCTCCTTGCAATCCAAGGGACTCTCAAGAGTCTTCTCTAGCACCACAGTTCAAAAGCATCAATTCTTCGGCTCTCAGCT
>NW_011494870.1:3860984-3861990 GCF_000754665.1 Bison bison bison
CTTTCCTTCCAAGGAGTAAGTGTCTTTTAATTTCATGGCTGCAATCACCATCTGCAGTGATTTGGGAGCCCAGAAAAATAAAGTTAGCCACTGTTTCCACTGTTTTCCCATCTATTTGCCACGAAGTGATGGGACCGGATGCCATGATCTTTGTTTTCTGAATGTTGAGCTTTAAGCCAACTTTTTCACTCCCCTCTTTTACTTTCATCAAGAGGCTTTTTAGTTCTTCTTCACTTTCTGCCATAAGGGTAGTGTTATCTTCATATCTGAGGTTATTGATATTTCTCCCAGAAATCTTGTTTTCAGCTTGTGCTTCCTCCAGCCTAGCGTTTCTCATGATGTACTCTGCATATAAGTTAAATAAGTAGGATGACAATTTATAGCCTTGACATACTCCTTTTCCTATTTGGAACCAGTCTGTTGTTCCATGTCCAGTTCTAACTGTTGCTTCCTGATCTGCAAACAGATTTCTCAAGAGGCAGGTCAGGTGGTCTGGTATTCCCATCTCTTTCAGAATTTTCCACAGTTTATTGTGATCCACATAGTCAAAGGTTTGGCATAGTCAATAAAGCAGAAATAGATGCTTTTCTAGAACGCTCTTGCTTTCTTGATGATCCAGCGGATGTTGGCAATTAGATCTCTTGTTCCTCTGCCTTTTCTAAAACAAGCTTGAACATCTGGACGTTCACAGTTCATGTATTGCTGTAGCCTGGTTTGGAGAATTTTAAGCATTACTTGACTACTGTGTGAGATAAGTACAATTGTGTGGTAGTTTGAGTATTCTTTGGCATTGCCTTTCTTGGGGATTAGAATGAAAACTGATCTTTTCCAGTCCTGTGGCCACTGCTGAGTTTTCCAAATTTGCTGGCATATTGAGTGCAGCACTTTCACAGCATCATCTTTCAGGATTTGAAATAGCTCAGCTGGGATTCCATCTACTCCACTAGCTTTGTTCATAGTGATGCTTTCTAAGGCCCACTTGACTTCACATTCCAGGATGTCTGGC
>NW_011494870.1:3862187-3879663 GCF_000754665.1 Bison bison bison
GTGATTATCTGGGTAGTGAAGATCTTTTTTGTACAGTTCTTCTGTGTATTCTTGCCAACTCTTCTTAATATCTTCTGCTTCTGTTAGGTCCCTACAATTTCTGTCCTTTATTGAGCCCATCTTTGCATTAAATGTTCCCTTGATATATCCAATTTTCTTGAAGAGATATCTAGTCTTTCCCATTCTATTGTTTTCCTGTATTTCTTTGCATTGATCATTGAGGAAGGCTTTCTTATCTCCCCTTGCTATTCTTTGGAACTCTGCATTCAGATGCTTATATCTTTCCTTTTCCCCTTTGCTTTTTGCTTCCCTTCTTTTCACAGCTATTTGTAAGGCCTCCTCAGACAGCCATTTTGCTTTTTTGCATTTCTTTTTCTTGGGGATAGTCTTGATTCCTGTCTCCTGTACAATGTCATGAAGCTCCATCCATAGTTCATCAGGCACTCTATCAGATCTAGTCCCTTAAATCTATTTCTCACTTCCACTGTATAATCATAAGGGATTTGATTTAGGTCATACCTGAATGGTCTAGTGGTTTTCTCCACTTTCTTCAATTTCGGTCTGAATTTGGCAATAAGGGGTTCATGATCTGAGCCACAGTCAGCTCCCGGTCTTGTTTTTGCTGACGGTATAGAGCTCCTCCATCTTTGGCTGCAAAGAATATAATCAATCTGATTTCAGTGTCAACCATCTGGTGATGTCCATGTGTAGAGTCTTCTCGTGTTTTTGGAAGAGGGTGTTTGCTATGACCAGTACATTCTCTTGGCAGAACTCTATTAGCTTTTGCCCTGCTTGATTCTGTACTCCAAGGACAAATTTGCCTGTTACTCCAGGTGTTTCTTGACTTCCTACTTTTGCATTCCAGTAAGGACATCTTTTTTGGGTGTTAGTTCTAGGAGGTCTTGTATGTTTTTATAGAACTGTTCAACTTCAGTTTCTTCATTGCTACTGGTCAGGGCATAGACTTGGATTACCATGATATTGAATGGTTTGCCTTGGAAACAAAGAGAGATCATTCTGTCGTTTTTGAGATTGCATCCAGGTACTGCATTTTGGACTCTTGTGTTGACTATGATGGCTACTCCACTTCTTCTAAGGGATTCTTGCCCACAGTAGTAGATATAATGGTCATCTGAGTTAAATTCACCTATTCCAGTCCATCTTAGTTCGCTGATTCCTAGAATGTCAATGTTCACTCTTGCCATCTCCTGTTTGACCACTTCCAATTTGCCTTGATTCATGGACCTAACATTCCAGTTTCCTATGCAATATTGCTCTTTACAGCATTGAACCTTGCTTCTATCACCAGTCCCATCCACAACTGGGTGTTGTTTTTGCTTTGGCTCCATCTCTTCCTTCTTTCTGGAGTTATTTCCCCACTGATCTCCAGTAGCATCCTTGAATGTGCTATTAAAGCATAGTGAGTTTCCATGAAAGTGTGGTAGGCAGAATAGTGGCCTTCTAATATGCTTACATCCTGATCCTAACACCTATGAATATGCTATGTTATATGATAACAAGGTCTTTGTAGATGCGATTAACTTAAAGATCTTCTGATGGGAGAGCATCTTGGTTTATACTGGTGGGTCTCTAGTAATCATAAGAGTTCTCATATGAGGAACAGGAATATGAGAGTCAAAGCAGATGTAATGATATGATGGTGAAAGCATATGATGGAGATCAAAGGAGTCCAAGGCCATAAGTGAAGAAATGTGGGCAGACTCCACAAGCTGGAACAGATAAGGAAATAAATTTTACTCTAGAGTTTCTAGAAAGAACACAGACCTCCTGACACCTTGATTTTAGCTCAGTCATACCTGTCTTGAACCTCTGACCTCCAAAATTGTATGAGAATAAATTTTTCTGTTTTAAGTTATTAAATTTGTGGTAATTTGTCATCATAACATTGGAAATTAGTGTAGAAGGATAGTAAGTCTTGGCTCTTAAATTTATTTGCAACTGAACATTTTATCCCCTAAAATATGTACATTTTATTCCCTAAAATATGTATCTCAAGGTATAATTGGATTATGGTATAATAATCCAATTTTAGAATATTGGTATAATCCAATCCCCTGCAATTATTGAGACTGAGAATAAAATGTGTGATCAGGGTGAAAAAAAATCAGTAGAGGAGGGAGCAGTATTTGACATGGGAGCCTGTTGAAAATAACTTCCTCACCCCTTGATTTTAATAGCAAAGTTTTCAGCTTTTAACATTAAATGTTCCTGCCTCTCTCAGCTGCCTGGAGCGAAAAAGCAGTCCGTCCTCCCCATCTCCTCTTTCTTCAGCACAGACACTTTTCTTATATGCTGCAGGCAAGAACAATTTGAAGCAGGTGACAGCAGAACTCTTCTTTTTAATGCCCTTTGCCTCAGGCACATGACTGGATCTTTCCAGACACTAGAAATGTTATGAGAGGATAGTCACCCATTCTCCCCCTGGCAAAGCCAAAACATACATTTCAATTGGATCTCAGAAATGCTGAAGAGTATCAGAGGCCTGACAGGCTGCTTCTGAAGCAGGCCTCCCCTGTAGTATCTTTTACCTGTGTCTTATTTGGAGTGGTCACACAGGAAAGCAGGGAAGAGGGAGGGTGCAGCTTTCCAACCTCCAACCTCACCTCTGCCTGTCAGAGATTAGAGGCAGTAGGGGTGAAAATCTGTCCTACTAATGCAAAAGGCTTAATGCTGACTGGTTTGAAACCAGCAGAACCACAGAACTGCAAACCTCAGAGTGCGGCATTGTAGGATCCTAAGGAAGCATAAATCAGCACTGCTGCTGCTGCCAAGTCGCTTCAGTCGTGTCCGATCTGTGCGACCCCATAGACGGCAGCCCACCAGGCTGCCCCCTCCCTGGGATTCTCCAGGCAAGAACACTGGAGTGGGTTGCCATTTCCATCTCCAATGCAGGAAAGTGAAAAGTCAAAGTGAAGTCACTCAGTCGTGTCTGACTCAGCGACCCCATGGACTGCAGCCCACCAGGCTCCTCCATCCGTGGGATTTTCCAGGCAAGAGTACCGGAGTGGGGTGCCATTGCCTTCTCCGATAAATCATCACTAGCATAGTAGAAAACTGGACCCTCAGCCTTCACAGATCTCTACAAATCATTTTTACCTCATACCCGAGAGACACCCTCGTGAGGCATTAGGATTGGAGAAAAGAGGAAAATTTCCTGGAGAGCACAACTACAGTGACGTCACTATCACTGAAGGGGCCAGCATGATTGAACTATTTTGCCAGCCCAGTAACGTCAATCTCCAGAAGGCAATTTCAATGCTCCAGTAAACAGAAAACCAAGGCCCGCTCAATAATCTAAAATGATTGTTAATGTAAGTTCCAAAGATATTAAATATGCTTTATTCCAACATGTTAGAGGGCCATTATTTATTTCATGTTCACAGCCTGCCCTCCTTCAGTCTGATCAACATTGTTCATTGGATCATTACCCTATGGGCTGGAAAACAAGGCACTGTGAAACAAGCAAGCTGCTGGCAGGCTGTGATATTTTTCTTTATCACATTGGAGGGCCCAAGTGATGTACAGCTGTCTTCTAAATGAAGGCTACTTGTTTGTATAGAAGGCAGGCTATGGCTGTAGGTGATGACTTAACATTTTGAGTTGTCAAATCACTTGTGATGACTGAGAACATTCACCTTATTGTGGGGAAGATAATGAGTTGATCTTTAAGAAATATCTAGTACAAATACCACTCATCACCATTTTGTTCCAATGATTCGTTCATCAAATATGTGAGTCTTCCCTTGGCAAGGATACAGAGATGATGAATTCCTTCCCCTCCAGGAGCTCAGGTCTTGCATGGGTATCAGTTCAGTTCAGTCGCTATATGCATATGAATATGTGGAATGGAGTTAGGACACAAAGAGCAGAGTGAACTATTCTTGGACTCAGGAAAGGTGTCACATTGCAAGAGGCACTTGAACTAAGTAAGTTTTGAGAAAATAAGTGAGAACTCGGAGATAGATGGTGGCTTTCCAGACCTGGGACAGAGGCTCTGAGGATTGAAACAAGAACACCCACTGGGGGAGTGCCAATGACTCCAAATAGCTGAATTGTGGGATGAGGCAGGGAGTGTCAGGAGGTAGACAAAAGAGGCAGACAGTAGCTATATTAGGTGGGAGCCTTGTGTGACATGGAGAACTTTCAGCTTCAGGCCCCATGAGGGAGAATTAAAAAGTTTACTCAGAACCACTTGAGATAACAGCTTGAGCTGAAATTGAAATAACCTATGTTTTCTTTGTTTACCCAGTATTTTCACAATCAGATTCAGGTATTTCAAACAGAAGAAATTATTTTTCAGAAAAAGGGAATTTAATACAGGGCACTGTTTACATAAATGACAGGAAAGTTAAAATAGAGACAATGAGGCAACCTACAACTTAGCTACAAAGGAAAATGACCTTTTTTATCTATTGGTTTCATGTTTGCAGATTCAACCAAATGCAGCTTGAAAAAAAATATATATATTATAAATTTACTTATTTTAATAAAATAGATATATATACAAAATCCAGAAAGTTCCAAAAAGAAAAACTGAATTTGTCACACATTGGCAAATATTTGCATAGTATTTACATTGTATATTCAACTATTGACGTAGGATTTACATTATATTAGGAATTATAAGTAATTTAGAGATGACTTAAACTGTAGGAAAGGGTATATGTAGGTTATAAACAAATACTACACCGTTTTATCTCAGGGACTTGAGCATCTTTGGATTTTGGTATCCAAGGAGGGTCCCAGAACCAATCTCCTGCAGACACTGAGGGACAACTGTTACATGATGTCACAGAAAGCCAGAAGCTGAGGATGTCTGGCTGGAACCAGGACCATGGTGGAGCTTCCCCCACGAGTCTAGAAGATAAAGTGATGGGCTCCCTGGCAGGTGCCAGAACAACAGAAGGGATGCACCTACTTCCAGATACCACCAGAAAGAATGAGGAAGGAAGAAATATACTATTTCTATCTCCTCTTTTCTCTTCCTTTCACCTAGGACTTCTCATTGATCAAGCATATCTACAAACTTGGGCAAGAAAATGTGGAAAATCATGACCCAGAGCAGTGCAGAAAAAGTACAGAGAATGAATACGAGAGAAAGCATCATATAACCTACAGAGTCCACCTTTTTTTTTTTTTGCTAACTGGAATTTATTATATCCCCTGTTCATATTTAACTCTCATAACAACTTTATTCTCCTTTTTCATAGAATGTTATTTACAGAATCTACAGAATAACTGTCCTGCATAAAATGAAAATGTTCTCACCTTCTTCCCAAATTGGGAGATGTAAAGACCCATCAGTCACCATGCCTATATTAAAGTAAAGTATCTCCATGTGATATGCAGCCCTCCCCTTTATGCTATTATTAGGAACTTGATTTATGATGGAGTTACCTCCCAGTAAAAACACATTGTGAGTCCAGAAGATTGAGAGTCAGAAATGAATTGAATATACCTTACCTTCCGAACCTTAAACATGCTCAGAATGCTTACTCCCATTGTGTAGAAGCAACCCAATTTGCCCTTAACCATCAGCTTTAATCACCCAGCAAAACTCAATTATCTTTTTCTGGCTATTGGATCTATGTCACGAGGAGCCCCCAAAAGCTTCACTCCAATAGAATCAACATTATGTTCCCCGGTGGAATCCATCCTCCTTTGGAAACTCAGATCTCTAAATGGGAATAGAGATAGGAAACAAAAGTTCTGTAAATGTGCCATTAGGTGTAATAAGGAAAGAGTCCACTCCTACTTACACTTTGGTATCAAGACTTGCAAATTATAGCCATGGGAGAAAAAGTGGCATGCACTGGTCACAAGTTCAAAACAAATGCTGCACCCTAGAGGGAAACAACTTAATTTCACACAATGTTACTTCCTCACTCCTGCTGATACCAAGTCTTCAGTTGGTAATCCATCATTGTAACAGGCCATCTACTTCTGAAATCCTAGGTGTTAAGGACAGGACTGATGAATTTCGTGAGCACTTCTCTTGATGTAAAATAACTTTTCCAGTTAGGAGCAATGTTATATAGAGTACCATCATGATGAGTAAGATAATAAGTTCACAGATGGTGGTGCATGCAAAATATTTTAGGCATGCAATACAACTATAATCCAATTAGGGTTCATTTAATTAAGTGCCTAACCAATGATGGAAAAGGAATAAAATATAAGTAAACTTATGGCTGTCTGGGGAGGCCCTACAAATAGCTGTGAAAAGAAGAGAAGTGAAAAGCAAAGGAGAAATGGACAGATATAAACATCTGAATGCAGAGTTCCAAAGAATAGCAAGAAGAGATAAGAAAGCCTTCTTCAGCGATCAATGCAAAGAAATAGAGGAAAACAACAGAATGGGAAAGACTAGAGATCTCTTCAAGAAAATCAGAGATACAAAGGAACATTTCATGCAAAGATGGGCTCGATAAAGGACAGAAATGGTATGGACCTAATAGAAGCAGAAAGTATTAAGAAGAGATGGCAAGAATACACAGAAGAACTGTACAAAAAAGATCTTCATGACCCAGATAATCACGATGGTGTGATCACTGACCTAGAGCCAGACATCCTGGAATGTGAAGTCAAGTGGGCCTTAGAAAGCATCACTATGAACAAAGCTAGTGGAGGTGATGGAATTCCAGTTGAGCTATTTCAAATCCTGAAAGATGATGCTGTGAAAGTGCTGCACTCAATATGCCAGCAAATTTGGAAAATTCAGCAGTGGCCACAGGACTGGAAAAGGTCTGTTTTCATTCCAATCCCAAAGGAAGGCAATGCCAAAGAATGCTCAAACTACCGCACAATTGCACTCATCTCACACGCTAGTAAAGTAATGCTCAAAATTCTCCAAGCCAGGCTTCAGTAATATGTGAACCGAGAACTTTCTGATGTTCAAGCTGGTTTTAGAAAAGGCAGAGGAACCAGAGATCAAATTGCCAACATCCCCTGGATCATCAAAAAAGCAAGGGAGTTCCAGAAAAACATCTATTTTTGCTTTATTGACTATGCCAAAGCCTTTGACTGTGTGGATCACAATAAACTGTGGAAAATTCTGAAAGAGATGGAAATACCAGACCACCTGATCTGCCTCTTGAGAAATCTGTATGCAGGTCAGGAAGCAACAGTTAGAACTGGATATGGAACAACAGACTGGTTCCAAATAGGAAAAGGATTACCTCAAGGCTGTATATTGTCACCCTGTTTGTTTAACTTATATGCAGAGTACATCATGAGAAACTCTGGACTGGAAGAAACACAAGCTGGAATCAAGATTGCCAGGAGAAATATCAATATTTCAGATATGCAGATGATACCACCCTTATGGCAGAAAGTGAAGAGGAACTAAAAAGCCTCTTGATGAAAGTGAAAGTGGAGAGTGAAAAAGTTGGCTTAAAGCTCAACATTCAGAAAACGAAGATCATGGCATCCGGTCCCATCACTTCATGGGAAATAGATGGGGAAACAGTGGAAACAGTGTCAGACTTTATTTTTCTGGGCTCAGAAATCACTGCAAATGGTGACTGCAGCCATGAAATTAAAAGATGCTTACTCCTTAGAAGGAAAGTTATGACCAACCTAGATAGCATATTGAAAAGCAGAGACATTACTTTGCCAACAAAGGTTCGTCTAGTCAAGGCTATGGTTTTTCCTGTAGTCATGTATGGATGTGAGAGTTGGACTGTGAAGAAGGCTGAGCACCGAAGAATTGATGCTTTTGAACTGTGGTGTTGGAGAAGACTCTTGAGAGTCCCTTGGACTGCAAGGAGATCCAACCAGTCCATTCTGAAGGAGATCAGCCCTGGGATTTCTTTGGAAGGAATGATGCTAAAGCTGAAACTCCAGTACTTTGGCCACCTCATGTGAAGAGTTGCCTCAATGGAAAAGACTCTGATGCTGGGAGGGATTGGGGGCAAGAGGAGAAGGGGACGACAGAGGATGAGATGGCTGGATAGCATCACTGACTCGATGGACGTGAGTCTGAGTGAACTCTGGGAGTTGGTGATGGACAGGGAGGCCTGGTGTGCTGCAATTCATGGAGTCGCAAAGAGTCGGACACGACTGAGCGACTGATCTGATCTGATCTGAAACTTCTATTAGGTGTCTAAACTGACCCCAGTGTTGGAATGTGCCATATCAGGGACTCGGGACTGGCTTTTACTGCTGATACATTAGGTATTGGGGAGCCAGATATGAATATCAACCTTAATGGGGGGAAGTCCATGTTATTGCATCCATGCAAAGCTTTCTTTCCTGCCACTAGCACCATTTTGTTGGGCAAGCATAAGAATGGCTAAGAGACTATCTGACACCCACAGAATGCACAGTCTTATCCACCATATTATTGGAAGATACTTCTCCATGGATATTCTTTGAGGAGCATTCACATGGAGTATAAACATGCTCACACTGTTAGATACAGTCCATAGAACTTCTCCCAAACCTTATTGTAACTAATCTTCCAATCATATTTGTTCATAGTTCCTGAGTAGCAAACTAAGTCATTAGACATGATAACAAGATAGTGTAGACCCCTACCACAGGACATATATACTTCCAAGAAAGAGAGACAGCCAGATGTACTCTGAAGATGGAACTTTCCTTGACAATTTTCTTTAAGGGCTACTTCAGTGGTTCTATAACATAGCAATAATTTGAGGCTTGATTTGAGCAATTACTTGAGGCTTGTTACAGCAAATTTTACAGACATTTCTGTAAACCAGATTTGAATTCTTTTGTCTTCCATCAACTAGTATGGAAATGCCCTATGAAACCAAATGTAGATGTTATGAGAACCTGCAACACCAGCAAATTCATATCTACGTCTTCCAAATCTCTGTAAGCCCAACCTCACATATATGTTTAGTTGATGATGGATGATTACTGCACAAATCCAACCTTATGGCTTGGTAAGTCAGCCAGAATTTCATTCATGATGGGTGGCTCATGAGGCATGCTCTTCTGGTGTCCCACAGTCAAGCAGTCATTTTTTAAAATCCAATGTTTAAGCCAGTTGCATCAGTAGAGGAAGACATGGTTTTGCTCCAAAACCTAAGCTCCTATACTGTAATTTTTCTGACCAATCTGTTAGAGGCCACAATGGCATGTGGTTAGTACATAAATTTCAAATAACAAGACAACTTGTATGAAAGTCTAGATCCTAGGCAAAGTCTTCGTTTTCTCTGAATTTTACTAAAAAGTAGTGATGATATGAGATGCTCATAAATGAATAAGAACAATACAGGAATTATGGCTATGTTTCCTCCAGATTCCATAAAGACTCATAGCATTTACTATACCTCTTTCTTCGTGGCAGCAAATATAAGGCACAAAAAATTGTCGTTCACATTAAAAGTTTTTCAATGAGATGTCAGGTTACTGGGGTTTTCCTTCTACTCTCTAGTACACAATTCTTGCTACTTGTTGCTAACCAGAATCAATAAGCATGTTCAATAATCAATAAGCATAAGCTTTGCTGCTCACCAGAATCAATAAGCATGATATTTTGTGTGATGCACAGATCATTGGTATCTCTGTACTATGACAGAGAAAAAATTGTGTTGGCATAGGCCTGAAGTGAGACAGGGAAGGTATACTACTGCCCCTTCCAAGTAAAACAATTGTTCTTGATAATCTATGTTCATATGTAGGGAAAATGAAGTATTTTCCAGAGAAGTAGTTGCATACCAAGATCCAGGTGTTGTGGTGACTTGCTCCAGCAAATATATCAGACCTGGAACATACTACAGTTGGAATTACTACTGGATGAAATATTTAAATTCTCAAATATTTTTGAAGCTATGTCAGCTTTAATTTGTACCAAGCAGACCAGTTAAACATGAACGAGATAATAATCATATCCTATATACTGCAAACCTTAGATGGTAACAGTCTCTAATTCCTATGGATACTGTTCTTAATTTACTATCTCAGTTGAGAGGTGCACTTCCACAAGCTTTGATCTGACCCTTCATAACATAATAGCTCCCATTCCATGAGTCAACGAGCCAATGTGGGTATTCAGCCAGTTTCCAATATGTCTATTTTAACTCTACATTCAGGAACTGGAGAAATAACCACAAGTTGGGTTCACTGTGAGATTCATGTGGGGCCCAAACTTCATTTACCATCATATCTATAGGCTCTTACACTGATTACTGGATCAAAGATTCATTTTGTGGTACCAGGTAGTAGCCTCAACTAAGAATCTGTGTCTAAAAATCTTCAAATTCCTGGATATTTTTCTTTGCACAGTTATTCCATTAAATAAGTTCAGATTTCTTTACAGAAAGAGACGGCAGAGACTTACAGTTTATACTTGCAGCAGAGTTTCAAAGCCCTTCTTCAAGGGATACTGGCCTCTTGCTTAGGCTCTTGATCTGTGAACTGGCTCAGGTCTGGGAAAAAGAAGAGCAGTTGTGAGACTTCCTATTATCTTTATTCAAGATAGTTTTCTGATCACCACACCAGCATTTTCTAGTCTTGTAGGTCAAGCAATTCTTTGTTGGGCTTCTACTTAAATCCTGGGGCAACTATGATTAATTAGTTGTCATCATAGATCCCTGCAGACAAAAGATCCTGAATTCTACTCAATACTTCTGTTCATTACAGTAATTATGATCATCCTGTCTTTATTAGTAAAGTGATACTGCAACCTGATTACAGACATCCTAAGATCTCACCTTCCTATTAAAATCAGTTACTTCAAAGGCATCATCTCTTACTGTCATCCACAGCCTGCAGAGTAAAGTCACCATAGACATTTAATTATTGAAGCTCCCCTCATTAGTGCAATTACTGATGTTTTAATAAGAGTCCTCTGGATTTTCTTATGAGAAATTGCCATAAGGAAAGTGAACAAGTTGCATATAATAAATGCACTCCAACATTCTCATCTCCTTATGCTTTTCAATTCTTCAGCTTTAATTCCAGGAAGGCCTGGCATTTTTATCATTTCTCATAGACCACTGTAAAGTCTATGCTTCAGTAAACCAATTAAACAATGCTTTAGTATAATTTTCAGCTGTTTGAGCTAGCACTCAAATGAATTTAATCTGGATACTTAGGTAAATACACCTATATTAATAAACATTGACCAACCTTATATTATATACTGCATTTCTTAGTCTTATGTGTGGATTTCATCTCCACATGTGCTTTCCAGGCATCTGCTAATAAAAATTAGCAAATATTTTGTAATTCTTTGGCTATAAAAAAATATTTATTCTGGGATCAGGCTTTGCACTTCACCTGAGCTATCAACAAGAGATACTTCTGGTGAGCGAGCCTTGAGGAAAATAAGCATCTCTTTTCAAGTCAACTTTTTCAGGTGGATAAATTTTAAGTTCTTTAAGTAAGGGAAGACAACCCTCATCAGACATAGTTGAATATGCTGGTAAAGGAAACTTTGGATATATTGTGATCATGGTTCTCAGATTCAGCTGCATCTGTTCAAACAGGACACCTCTGTCCAAACACTTCATTAAAGAATGAAGAGATTAATTCTTCAAAATTAATGCCTTAATACTGACATAATAAATTGGTAAGCCTGCTTTCAACTTGCAATGTAACTCTACAAACAACACATGCTTCTGATTCTCAACAGGATTTCCCTCCTGATACAAAGAACTCTAAGAATTCCACAGCAAGCCTCTGATTCCGTGGTCGTCTCTTGAGATAAGAGTTTAAACCTCTAGACTTATCATTTTCCACTTGAAAGCAGTCCAGCACAATCAGAAACAGTGATCCCATTTTAATCATCAAATGCAACAGCTACTTGTTTCCCCAAAGCCTAGTTTTCAATTGGCACATCATCCCAAACAAACTAGGTTATAATTTAAAGTAATTGTGATGCCATTTGATGAGACAGATTAATTATAGTATCCCATTTTCCATCTGAATGAAGTTCTGTGATGTGTTCAAGCTAAAAAAGCAAGCAATTGAAGTTGCTCTTGAGGATCTGTTTCCCGGAACTAATCCTGATACCTCCCCCTAAAGATTGTACTGGTAAAGGTCTACCCAGGAAAATATAAACCAATTTACACATTTCAAATAAAGGAACTTTAATACAGGTGAATGGTTACACATGTGCTGACAGAGCTGAGAAACTTAATAGAAGATCATGAAGTAATCCACAGACTAGCAATAGCAGGAAAGCCAGTATGACCCTGTAGAGCTACAGGAGGCATAAGTGATCTTCAGATCAGATCAGATCAGGTCAGTTACTCAGTCAAAGGTTCGATCCTTGGGTCAGGAAGATCCCCTGGAGGGAGGCATGGCAATTCACTCCAGTGTTCTTGCCTGGAGAATCCCATGGACAGAGGAGCCTGGCACACTGCAATCCACAGGGTCCCATAGAGTCGGATAGGAATGAAGCAATTTAGCAAGCACACAGGCAATGGAAAGAATTTGCCATCATGAAATTTAGAGTTTAAGTCAGGTGGCTCAGCAGTAAAGAATATGCCTGCAATATAGGAGACACATCCCTGGGTCGGGAAGTTCATTGGAGGAGGGCATGGCAACCCACTTCAGTATTCTTGCCTGGAGAATCCCATGGATAGAGGAGCCTGGTGGGCTATAGTCCATGGGGTCACAAAGAGTTGAATACGACTGAAGTGACTTAGACTTAGCAACACACAAGTAGCTAGGATTCCTTGTAACTACTTCCTGTGGAGTCCTTTTCTCTCTCATGCATATATTTCTAGCTAATCCAGGTCAGAAAGTTTGCTTTCACACAAGAAGTTTCATCAGGTACAGCAATTTAGATTAGAAATTTAGGATTGGGTGATTGTCTATAAAAGTTAACTATATGGAGCAGGTGTTGAATGCAGACTTTACCTATAACTTTTCCAATGTCATCACTATTGAAATAATTGACACTAACCCCACTGAGATTTGTATTAATGTATAAGCAGAGCATAAAGCATATTTAGAAACATAACATTATACCACTAATCTGCCCTAATATTAGTATTATGGAACCTGAATTTCAGTTTGAGTGACTTGCCTTTCTGAGATTCAGTCAAGCTTCTCTAAAACAGATTAAAATAATTTGTAAGTCCTCTCCATGTATCAGAGAAGGCAATGGCACCCCACTCCAGTACTCTGTCCTGGAAAATCCCATGGATGGAGGAGCCCGGTGGGCTGCAGTCCATGGGGTCGCTAAGAGTCGCACACGACTGAGCAACTTCACTTTCACTTTTCACTTGCATGCATTGGAGAAGGAAATGGCAACCCACTCCAGTGTTCTCGCCTGGAGAATCCCAGGGACGGGAAGCCTGGTGGGCTGCCGTCTATGGGGTCGTGCAGAGTCGGACATGACTGAAGCAACCTAGCAGCAGTAGCAGCTCCATGTATGCCTTCAACAAATATTTTCCCCAGTCACCTTTGCTAACTGACTTCAGCTAATAATAAACAATAATTTATCATTTTATCCCAAGTATATTTCAAGAAGCAAATATTATATTAATCAATTAGACAAATGTATATTAAACTGTAACTGTTCTAAGTGCTATGAAGGAGAAATACATGATCTCATGCAGGCATTTGGTCAAGTTAGAGGAGCCAATTAAAACAGTCCATGAGGAGATGATGCTTCATATGTAGGTGTTCAACAGGGAACAAGATGAGAGAAGAATATCCAAGCATATACAAAAGCCCTGTGGTTGGAGGAATGTGACACATATTTCTGAAAGAAAGACAATGTGCCTAGAGCCAACTAAAAAGAATGGGGACATGGTCCACACGGACACTACAGAGGTAGTGAGGGGCCAGATAAAATGACCCTATGGACTGTGCCCACCAGGCTCCTCTGCCCATGAGATTCTCCAGGCAAGAATACTGGAGTGGGTAGCCATTCCCTTCTCCAGGGGATCTTCCCAAAGCATGGATCAAACCCAAGTATCTGGCATTACAGGCAGATTCTTTACCATGTGAGCCACCAGGAAAGCCTCTCAAAGATCATAGGCTTGTGTTTTTATTCATAGAGAAGTGGGAAGATGTTGAAGGGTTTTAACCTAGAACGTATCCTGTTCAGATTTGTACTATGAAAAGATCACTCTAGCTAACTATAGAAAATGAAGTGGAAGGGAAGCAGCTACTGGGTAGATTAGACTAGGTTATAATTGACAAAAATTATGAGTACTGGGTATATTTGAGTGAGCCTTCGGAAAGTAAAACAACAGGACTTAGTGCTGAACAGGACTGGCTTAGTGAATTAGAAGGATTTGTCAAGGATGATCCAATACCTCCTGGCTTGTTTGCATCCATGGGTGAATGTTGGTGTATTCGCTGGTAGCATTACTGATGGCATCTGCTTGAAAGAGACCAAGGTGAAAGGACAGGATACAGGTTAACTGTGGTATATTCTTGGACATATTTGACTGGGTAACTCGAGCTACTTAAGAGAAAGTGCTGAGTTGGCAGGTGGATATTTAGATATGAAACAAAGGAATAGTTTAGACTACAACAAGATATTTGGGATTCATCAGCTTAGAAACTGTAATTGAAGTTTGGGGCAAAAGTTACATTGCCTAGAAGAAGAATGGCAGGTAGAGAGAAAAGAGAACCAAAAATGAACTGTGAGTAATTCCATGAGCCAATGAGCAGGTATTAGAGGTTGAGCCCAAAACAGAAATAAGGAAAGAATGAACAGATAGGCAGGAGAAATGCCGAGAAAGTATTGTATCACAGAACTCAAAGTTTTGAGTTTTAAGAATGAGGACATGTTGAAAGCTGCTGAAAGGGAAGAGGAGAAGTGAAATTGTCCATTCAATTTAATGAAATGGACAGTATTGAGGACATAAATGAGAGTAATTTTGGTGGAGTTAGGGGATCAAATGCCAACTGACGTGCACTCAGAAGCAACTGGAAGAAATTTGGCTATAGAGGGGAGGAAAAGAGAATGCAAGATCTGAAGGGTAATGAGGATTTTTTTTTAACTCTTCTTAAAAAATAAAAGATATAATCATGTTTAAGAATTAATGAAAAGTATTCAAGTTACAGGGTAAGTTTTACCAAGTAAGATAAAGAAACAAGTGTAAAGTTCTGAAGCACACCAGAGTGGGTAAAATTCAAAACGTTAGACAGTAGGGAGATCAACATAAAGAGAAGTAAGAAGGACGTGGCCAATGAAGATTTATGTTAGTTTGCTAGTTTGCAGATGCTTTGTTGTTATTGAAGAGATGACAGAATTATCTTCTGAAGGCTTTTAACTTCTCTGTAGTCAACATTTGCTTTCTGGAGAGAGAGGGAAAAATAGCCTATGGGATGACAAGGATTGGAAACTAAAAGGAAGCAGGAAGCAGAAGGGCAGGATACTTCCAACTCCAGTTTTTAATGATTGTATTATTTTATTTTCTGTGTGGTGTCACCCCGCTCATTTAACTTATATCAGAGTACATCATGAGAAACGCTGGGCTGGAAAAAGCACAAGCTGGAATCAAGATTGCCGGGAGAAATATCAATAACCTCAGATATGCAGATGACACCACCCTTATGCCAGAAAGTGAAGAGGAACTAAAAAGCCTCTTGATGAAAGTGAAAGAGGAGAGTGAAAAGTTTGGCTTAAAGCTCAACATTCAGAAAACGAAGATCATGGCATCTGGTCCCATCACTTCATGGGAAATAGACAGGGAAACAGTGTCAGACTTTATTTTTGGGGGCTCCAAAATCACTGCAGATGGTGACTTCAGCCATGAAATTAAAAGACACTTACTCCTTGGAAGGAAAGTTATGACCAACCTAGATAGCATATTGAAAAGCAAAGACATTACTTTGCCAACAAAGGTTCATCGAGTCAAGGTTATGGTTTTTCCAGTGGTCATGTATGGATGTGAGAGTTGGACTGTGAAGAAAGCTGAGTGCCGAAGAATTGATGTTTTTGAACTGTGGTGTTGGAGAAGACTCTTGAGAGTCCCTTGGACTGCAAGGAGATCCAACCAGTCCATTCTGAGGGAGATCAGCCCTGGATGTTCTTTGGAAGTAATGATGCTAAAGCTGAAACTCCAGTACTTTGGCCACCTCATGTGAAGAGTTGACTCATTGGAAAAGACTCTGATGCTGGGAGGGATTGGGGGCAGGAGAAGGAGACAACAGAGGATGAGATGGCTGGATGGCATCACCGACTCGATGGATGTGAGTCTCAGCGAACTCTGGGAGTTGGTGATAGACAGGGAGGCCTGGCATGCTGCGATTCATGGGGTCGCAAAGAGTCGGACACGACTGAGCGACTGAACTGAACTGAACTGAATGTGCTGTTTACTGATTTCAAACTGGAAAGTATTATTTCCAGTTTTTTAAGGAATCTCCATACTGTCCTCCATAGTGGCTGTACTAGTTTGCATTCCCACCAACAGTGTAAGAGGGTTCTCTTTTCTCCACACCCTCTCCAGTATTTATTGCTTGTAGACTTTTGGATTGCAGCCATTCTGACTAGCATGAAATGGTACCTCATTGTGGTTTTGATTTGCATTTCTCTGATAATGAGTAATGTTGAGTATCTTTTCATGTGTTTGTTAGCCATCTGTATGTCTTCTTTGGAGAAGTGTCTATTTAGTTCTTTGGCCCATTTTTTGACTGGGTCATTTATTTTTCTAGAATTGAGCTGTAGGAGTTGCTTGTATATTTTTGAGATTAGTTGTTTGTCAGTTGCTTCATTTGCTATTATTTTCTCCCATTCTGAAGGCTGTCCTTTCACCTTGCTTATAGTTTCCTTTGTTGTGCAGAAGCTTTTAATTTTGACCCAGCAGTATTACTGCTGGGCATACACACTGAGGAAACCAGAATTGAAAGAGACACATATACCCCAATGTTCATCGCAGCACTGTTTATAATAGCCAGGACATGGAAGAAACCTAGATGTTCATCAGCAGATGAATGGATAAGAAAGCTGTGGTACGTATACACAATGGAGTATTACTCAGCCATTAAAAAGAATACATTTGAATCAGTTCCAACGAAGTGGATGAAACTGGAGCCTATTATACAGAGTGAAGTAAGCCAGAAAGAAAAACACCAATACAGTATACTAATGCATATATATGGAATTTAGAAAGATGGTAATGATAACCCTGTTTGCGAGACAGCAAAAGAAACACAGATGTATAGAAAAGTCTTTTGGACTCTGTGGCAGAGGGAGAGGGTGGGATGATTTGGGAGAATGGCATTGAAACATGTATAATATCATATAAGGAATGAATTGCCAGTCCAGGTTCGATGAAGGATACAGGATGCTTGGGGCTGGTGCACTGGGATGACCCAGAGGGATGGTACGGGGAGGGAGGTGGGAGGGAGGTTCAGGATGAGGAACACATGCACACCTGTGGCAGATTCATGTTGATGTATGGCAAAACCAATACAATATTGTAAAGTAAGTAGCCTCCAAGTAAAATAAATAAATTTAAATTAAAAAAAAAAAGAAACTCTAAAAAAAATTAAAAAAAAAAAAAACCAAATT
>NW_011494870.1:3879763-3881767 GCF_000754665.1 Bison bison bison
CATGAACTAGTATCATGGTTCTTTGGAAAAATTACTTTGTGTCTCATAAAGGCTTTTCTCTCTCACACACAGAAACACATACCATCACATACACCATCACATCATTCAACACTTTGAAAAATTAGGCCATGTGAATATTACTGTTAAAAATCAATCCACTGGGACTTCCCTGGTGATCCAGTGGCTAAGACTCCACATTCCCAATTCAGGAAGCCCAGATTCAATCCCTGGTCAAGGAACTAGATCCCACATGCCCCAACTAAGAATTCACATGCCTCAACTAAAGACCCAGCACAGTCAAATAAATAATGTTTTTAAATAAAATGTTTTAAAAATTCAATCTACGGTGACAAACTTTACAGTTAGCAATCACAGTGGAATTTAGCTACCCACTGTCAAGAACCCAAGAAGCCACTGCCTGACATTCGTTAGATGTACAAGGACATCCCTGGAGTGTTGTTGTCCCTGTCACAATTGAACTTGTAGCAGAAGCACTACCTTAATCCAAAGCCTGGACAGCCATTACAAAGCTCCTATTAAAGCTATGAAGAAAAATAAGCTGCCACAAATTCTTCTTTTCTTACCTTTCCATTCATCTGGTGTGAGTGTTTAAGAAAATTCAGTGAGAATGGTTTAAAATTCAATGTGATACAGAGCAATAGGGATTGTTTGAAAAAGCGCATGCCAGGTAAAATAAAGAGCTTGAAAAACTAACTTCTATATAAGTGAATCACAGGTTCACATTGATTTGTAGCTTCCAATTAGTGAAGTGACCAACTGAATTATACCAAGATTCTCCTCTCAGGCACTAATATGTGCTCCAAAGAAATGGAGCAAATATTTCTTTCTAGATAATATTACTGGCCATAGAATATTTACCATGACAGTGTAACATGAAAGTGATCTTGGCAGATTTCATTCCTAGAATTCAAATTAAAGCAAGTCTCCCAAACATTGAAAAAAAAAAAAAAGAAAGAAAGAAGAGTATTCCTTCCTGTCTTATCAACTGTTATAAAATTCATGAAGCCTTGTCTGGCTTGGGTCTTCCATCTACTGACAAATTTGATTAAAATTAGACTTGAGAATAAGTAGTAAATGGAACTGTCCAAGCATAAGTATGCTGCCACTGAAAATTGGTTTCTAAAAAGGGCATCAATTAGAAAGGAAGTGTAGAATGGTGGGAAATCTGCTGCCAATATTACATCTTCAACTATATAAAATATTGCAATGAAAGGCTAGTGAAATTAGGAAGACTTTTATTAACTAATGTAATTAAAAGCCAATAATTTAGGATTCAACCTATGCACAAAAAGGATATTTAATGTATTGGTTTTCTATTGGTGGTATAACTTAAAACAACACAAATTTATTATCTCACAGCTGTATAGTTTCTAAGGCCAGCAAGGATTTCATTGGCTAAAGTTAATGTCAGCAGGGCTGTGATCCTTCTGGAGGTTGTGAAGGAACAATCTGTTCCCTTGCTAGAACAATCTGTTTCTAGAGGTGGCCCACATTCCTTGGCTTATGGCCCCACCATTCGTCTTCAAAGCCAGCAACACAGCATCTCTCTTACTGATTCCATCAGCACATCTTTTTCTATGACCTCATCTCTGCCTCCCTCTTTCACTTTTAAGAACCCTGTGATTACAATGGACCCACCTGTATTATATGGGATAAACTCCTATCTCAAGATCCTTAAATTAATTACATATGCAAAGTCCCTTGTGCCATGTAAGCTACTATATTCACAGGTTCTAAAGATCAGAATGGGTGGTGGGGGGCATTATTCTGCCTACCGTATTTGGGAAAGCAGAAAGGCACGTCTTTAAAAGAAATGTTTTATCACCAGGTTTCTCTTTTCTAAGCCTTTCATAGTCAAGGAGGAGATTTTACAATTTAAAGGATTTTTTTCCCCCATAACTGGGCAGTATCAGATAATCAGACCACTCATTTTCAGTGACAAGAATGCTAAATAAGAAAAGGATTCCTTTGGCAAAATGAAAC
>NW_011494870.1:3881867-3893928 GCF_000754665.1 Bison bison bison
AAACTAACTCAGAAGATATGAATTGATTGAAAAGCTACCAGGGATGCCCACAGTATGTCATCCATCTCCTTTTCAGGAAATTATAGCAGTAAAGAGAGCAGACAGAAGCTGTAAAATGGTAATAAAAATGTATTTTAATTAAATTATTCCACAATAAAGCTAAAAGGAATATGAAAACAAGAGCTGAATATTATCCTCATCATGCTTCTTGAATAGCTTGTGCAAGAAATTATTTTGAGATGAGAGCTGAGATGGTTACCTACTATTTCTCCCTGGTTCTCTCTCTCTCCTCTGTATTTTTCTAAGTCTCCTTTTCTCTTTGTCTCTGTCCCTCAATCCTCTCCCTATTGCATCTTTTATTTTATTTTGCAGGAAGTATAATCTGAGTGAAGACTCAGATGCCTCAATCCATTACCTTTGAAAGTACAGGGTATTAGTGAACTTTGCATCACTGTGGGTTAAAATTGGCATAAAGCAAACTGTTGCTTTATAGCTCAGCTTGTTATACCCTTAAAACTTGTCATATGCCAAGAGATACAACTGCCAGGAAAGCTGAGTCCAGGAAACAATAACTTTCACATTTTTGTCATCATAATCCAGATCTAAATTCACTTTTGAAAAAATTCATGCATTAACCAGTCATACTTTTCAAATAAAAATTGGGGCATGTGGTCCAACAAAGGATGTTTTATCATTTAAATTCAAAGTGTTACAAAGTCATGAAAAATAAATTCCATTTATCTACATATTGAATAAATTTACTTTATTGAAAAAAAAATTATAAGAAACCAAGGCAGTCCCTGGAAAACCCAGGATGCATCATCGTCGTTATTTCTACCAGGCAGTTCCAGGTGCTATTTGGTTGTAAAGCCCACAGGGTATTTTGTGCAGTGTCTGCCAATGCCTCAAAAGCTTCAGAAAAGAAGTTTTTGCAATCCATGTGAAATCATGTGAACTGAGTATTTGGCCTGCTTAGTTATCCCAAGAGTCTGGTTCAGTAGTTCAGGGTCTGGCACACTAAATACCTAATAAATGTAGATTGAATAAATGAACAAATGCATGAACAATCTAAGATTATCCACATAGAAAGCTGGCCAAGTTTCATCTCTGTCCAGACTGAGTAAAAATTTCTTAAGATTCATCTGGAAGAACAACTTCTCAGGACATCTGTCCTATAAAGGGAGGTATTTATAATGAATAATTAACAATGGATTTCATTGAGATATTATCAACCTGTGGTATACCCAATATTATTTGTCAAGCCTCTATTCCCCTTGGAGTCGGGCTCCCTGGTGATATTTAAGTCCAATCTCATAAATTTTCAAACTTGTTTGGATGCTTTTCATTTGAAAACCTTAATCTCACATTCAATTCACAGTTCTTTTCTTCTACCATCCATGATTACTTTGGCTACCTGACATGAAGAGCCAACTCATTGGAAAAGACCCTGATGCTGGGAAAGATTGAGGGCAGGAGGAGAGGGAGGGTGAAAGAGGATGAGATGGTTGTACAGCATCATCAACACAATGGACGTGAGTTTGAGCCAACTCCAGGAAACAGTGAAGAAAAGGGGAGCCTGGTATGCTGCAGTCCATGGGATTGCAAAGAGTCAGGCACAACTGAGTGATTGAACAACAGTAACAACTATACATGATAGGCTAGACAATGTTCTGTAGGCTGGGAGTAGGAGGTTGGGAAGGCATGGATGGGTCTGGGTCTTCTCTCATGCTACTTCTCATCATCTTTGCTGTCAGTCCTCTTCTGGGATTGAAGCAAGAATGAAGGAGAAAAAGGATGGCATTCTGCAAGCAACCACACATGGTAAATTGGCTTCTCTTCCTTGTTGACAGATCACTGTCTGGCCTCATTTCCCCTTTCAGCTTCATGCTGACTTGCTCATGAGAGGCATTCATAGATCCTCAGGTGGGACCTCCAGGGGGATCTTCCTGCCTAACTCCCTGACATGGGGTTTCTGTCAGTGGCTCAGCTTTTTCCTCCCTCACCTCAGGCCCATCTCAGGTGACCCACGCCACATCCTCTTACCTCCTTTAAGCAAAATGTGGCCCCTGGGAGAGAGTTGTGATAGAAAAAAATCCTAATTCTCAGTCACCTCACTTCAGTCAGATTCCACTCACACATCCTTATCATACCAAACACAGACATATGGGCTCCACCCTGGCATTTCTCTTTCAACTCTGTCCCATCTCTGGCCCTATTCTCCATGCTCAAGCCTAAAGAACAGATGACTGATCAGTTCAGTTGCTTAGCATTTTCTAACAAATCTTTCCTCATCTGTGACTTATATATGGAGTGGGAGGAAAAAACAATTTAGGCACTCTCAACCCTGTGGGAAGGTCAGAGAACAAATACTTAATCCTTTCTTATGGAGGATGGAATAATTACTACTTTAAACAATTCTTCTTTTTCTTCCCTTCACTCAGTCATGTCCAACTCTTTGTGACCCCATGGACAGTAGCCTACCAGGCTCCACCATCCGTGGGATTTTCCAGGCAAGAATACTGGAGTGGGCTGCCATTTCCTTCTCCAGGGGATCTTCCCAGCCGAGGGATTGAACCCAGGTCTCTTGCATTGCAGACAGATGCTTTACCATCTGAGCCACCAGGTACTTTAAACAATTAGTACTTCCTAAAAGATGGTATCTCATTCTCTATGCAGATCTATTTAATATTTGTGGGGTAAGAGAGGAGAAAGTGGGTTCATTTCATTAAACCATTGATTTTTGTCTTCCCTGAGGAGAAGTAGTTAGATTCCTAGATTGAGATATATTGCAATTAAACTAGTACCTTAAACTAGTACCCATTATTCTTACTTGGAGCCACTGGTAGAGTGATCCCTGAAACAGAGAATCACAGTAACAGACGGCTTACTATGTGGCCAGGGTTTTTTTTATACATAATGCTCTACACACATCAAGCCATTTTTTCTTCTCATAGCAACTCTATGAAAGAGATATTAGTAAATCTCTTTTATAGTAAATTTGTAAAGAGTATTTCAATGTAAATCACTAGGGCCTTGGGTATACCACTCAGTGTTTATTAACTTGTTAGATTTTTAAAATTCATTTGGATAAATTATACTAATTTAGAAGATATTATTATAATCACCTCACAACAGATCAGTAATGATTCCCATTTACAATAACTTGCCCAATTTCACCAAATCAGTAAGTGTTAGAATTAGAACCAGGTGTTCTAATTCTAAGCCCAGTGTTCTTCCTTGATGGAGCATCATTAATGGGAAATTCTATTTTTCTTATTATTAAAGTTCAGGCCCAGGGTTGTTCCATTTCCAGACAACATCTGTGACATGCACCAAGATGTATATGGAGAGCAACACACATATAAAATCATAAAATAGCAGACAAACAAGTGAGTTCATTCACAATGAGTTCATCCAGAAAAAACTAGATTCTGGTGAGGCTTCTCCATGAATAAAAGACTGAAGTTGTCACAATATGTACTATTCTTGGGCTTCTAGTAGATACTGGAGTGGGTAGCCTTTCCCTTCTCCATGGGATCTTCCCAACCCAGGGACCAAACCAGGTCTCGTGTATTGCAGGTGGATTCTTTACCGGCTGAGTCACAAGGGAAGCACTATCTATCTGGTAGATAGTTTTCTGATGTTTCCACTTGGACCAACTTGATTCAAAAGGCACTCAAACTACTGTAGAGCAAGGCAACTTGGACTGCAGAGGAAATCTCATGTAGTATGCAAATATATTTACCCCATGTGAAGTGTAAAAGTCACTCAATAGTGTCCAATTCTTTGTGACTCCATGGTAGCCTGCCAGGCTCCTCTGTCTATGGAATTCTCCCAGCAAGAATACTGGAGTGGGTTATCATGCCCTCCTCCAGAGGATCTTCCAGACCCAGGGATCAAAGCCAGGTCTCCTACAGATTCTTTACCATCTGAGCCACCACATTTAGAAACATGTTTTCCTATATCTTAATGTCTCATGGCAACTATACTTCAGAGTAATTTTTAATCCAATAAATATTCTGCCCTTACATTTACAATTTGTAACATAAGAAAAGGAGCACTGATTCAGGTAGTATCCGAACCGCTGTGAAATATTGGTGCTGAAACAAAGACTCCCATAGAGACCCAGATTTCCATGATAAAAAGAGAAAGGTGAGTCCCAAAGGCACTGGGATTATCTCCTCACATATATAACCTTCAAATCCACCCTTCCTAATTTCTGAAAGTCTTCACAGCATTACATCAACCATTAGAGATTAAACTCTTTCAATTTAACCAAATGAAAAGTCCAACAAAGGATCAGTTTTATCCATCAGTCAGATATTGGCAGGAATCATATCAATTAACAATTTCATCCTATCAATTGACAGAGGCACTGGTGAAATAGACACATTTCAAAAAGCTAAAAATAAAGTTGGAGGGTAAAGTGGCTGTTAACAAGAAGACATGCACAACAATGTTCACTGCAGCCAAGTTTGCAGTATTAAAAAACCAGAAACATTCTAGACGCCCCTGAGGAGAATACAGTGTATTATGATGGACATTGCTGACAGGATATCATACAGCAGTAAATATCAACAATTGGATTAAATACATGTCAAAAAAGCAATGCTTAGAGAAAAATAAGAAGGGAAATTTTTTCGGTGCATTTTTGAGTCTTTAAAAAAATTACTATAAGAAATACTGCTAAAGGTTTTATGCCATTACAGTGGTTAAAAATATTAGCATATAACAAACTGCTCAATATCAAAAGCAGCTTAATATCAAAAACAACCCAATCAAAAAATGGGCAGAAGACTTGAACAGACATTTCTCCAAAGAAGACATACACGTGGTCAACAGGCACATGAAAAGATGTACAATAGAGCTAATTATTAGAAAAATGCAAATCAAAACTACAATGAGGTATCACCAACACCAGTAAGAGTGGCCATTATTTAAAAGTCTACAAATAGTAAATACTGGAAAGAGTATGGAGAAAAAGGAACCATCTTACACTATTGGTAGGAATATAAGTTGGTGCAGCCACTATGGGGGACAGTATTGCTGCTGCTAAGTCACTTCAGTCATGTCCGACTCTGTGCGACCCCATAGACGGCAGCCCACGAGGCTCCCCCATCCCTGGGATTCTCCAGGCAAGAACACTGGAGTGGGTTGCCATTTCCTTCTCCAATGCATGAAAGTGAAAAGTGAAAGTGAAGACGCTCAGTTGTGCCCGACTCTTAGCGACCCCATGGACTGCAGCCTACCAGGCTCCTTCGTCCATGGGATGTTCCAGGCACAAGTACTGGAGTGGGGTGCCATTGCCTTCTCCAGTATTAAGGTTTCTCAAAAAACTAAAAATAAACATCATATGATCCTGCAATCCTACTCCTGGGCATATATCCAGAGAAGATTCTAATTTAAAAAGATACATTCACCCCAGTGTTCATAGCAGCACTATTTACAATAGCCAAGGAATGAAAGCAACTTAAATGTCCATCAACAGATGAATGGATAAAGAAGACGTGGTATGTATACACACACACACACCAGAATACTACTCAGCCATAAAACGAATGAAATAATGTCATTTGCAGCAACATAGAGATTATCATATTCCTAAAGTAAGTCAGACAAAGATAAACATGATATGGTATCACCTATACATGGAATCTAAAAAAAATAATACAAACTTGTTTACACAATAGAAACAGACTCACAGATATAGAAAACAAGCTTATGGTCGCCAAAGGAGATAGTGAGAATCACTCAGTCGTGTCCAACTCTTTGCAAACAGACTGACTGTAGCCTACCAGGCTCCTCTGTCCATGGAATTCTCCAGGCCAGAATACTGGAGTGGGTAGCCATTCTGTTCTCCAGGGGATCTTCCCAGCCCAGAGATCAAACCCAGGTCTCCCACATTGCAGGTAGATTCTTTACCATCTGAGCCACCAGGGAAGCCCAAAGGAGATAGTGGAGAGAGACAGATTAGTTTAGGGGCTTGGGATTAACATATACATACTACTATATATAAAATAAACAAGGATACACTGTATAGCACAGGGAATTATACTCTATAATTATACTCAATAACCTATAATTGAAAAGAATTTGAAAAAGTACACATATATATATATATATTTAACAGTTATATGTACAAAAGGAATATATATATAAACAACTTAGAACAGTGCTAAGTGTACACTAAGTACTCAATAAACACTGGTCATTAATTATTTATGCCCAGGTATATGTAGAAATATATGGCTTCCCTAGTGGCTCAGAGTGTAAAGAATCTGCCTGAAATGCAGGAGACCTGGGTTCAATCCTTGGGTCAGGAAGATCCCCTAGAGAAGGGAATGGCAAACCACTCCAGTATTCTTGCCTGGAGAATTCCATGGACAGAAGAATCTGGTGGGCTACAGTCCATGGGGTTGCAAAGAGTCAGACACAACTGAGTGACTAACATGCTTCTATATGTAGAAAAGTATAATATCATCTGGAACTCATGATATTAGATGCCTTTATTTTGGGGGCTCCAAAATCACTGCAGATGGTGAGTGCAGTCATGAAATTAAAAGATGTTTGCTCCTTGGAAGAAAAGCAATGACAAACTTAGACAGTGTATTAAAAAGCGGAGACATTACTTTGCTGACAAAGGTCCATCTAGTCAAAGCCATGGTTTTACCTGTCATGTATGGATGAGAGAGTTGGACCATCAAGAAGGCTGAGCACAAGAGAATTGATGCTTTTGAACTGTGGTGTTGGAAAAGACTCTTGAGAGCCCTTTGGACTGCAAGGAGATCAAACCAGTCCATCCTAAATGAAATCAGTCCTGAATATTCATTGGAAGAACTGATGCTGAAACTCCAATACTTTGGCCAGGTGGCCAAAGAATTCAAAGAACTGACTCATTGGAAAAGACCCTGATGCTGGGAAAGGTTGAAGGTGGAAGGAGAAGGGGATGACAGAGGATGAAATGGTTGGAAGGTATCACTGACTTGATGGACATGAGTTTGAGCAAGCTCTGAAGCTGGTGATGGACAGGGAAGCCTGGTGTGCTGCAGTCCATGGGTTCGCAAAGAGTTGGACACGACTGAGCGACTGAAGTGAACTGAACTGAACTTAGGGAGAAACATAGCAGAGAGGTCAACTAGGAAAACATGAAAACTTCATCTTTATTCAGTGTTACAACAAAATAAATATATGAAACCAAAGTACAAATAATGATGAAGAAAATGATGATGGTGATGATGATGTTAATGATGTTAATGATGCCAATTTTAAAACCTGAATGTCAAAGAGTAGAAGCAACACAAAGGCAGACAGACCTGAGGATGAGTCAAGACAAATGTCACAATTTTAAAATATGTCTGCCTTGTTTTAATTGAGGCTCAGGCATGGGAAGGATGCCAGATTAATGAACAGAAGAAGGAAGACTTCAAGCAGAGCAGCTGGATCAGCCTAAAAGGAAACCTTCTAAGCAGGGGGCAGAGCAAGCTGATCTGCAATTCAAAGAGTAAACAAACTTCTCAAGAAGTTAGAGGTAACAATACCAGTGCCTTCTAATTAGAGCTGATACCTAGAAAGTTTATTCAAACAAGAACTGGGCAAGTGACAGGATTTAGAGGATGCTGATATCACTCATAAGCAAACACTCAACGGCTTGAAAAATACCTGGCAACGATGTCACAGACTTCAGTCTCTGAGAGGTCCTAAGGAGGAGCAGCCATAGGGGACTGGGCAGAAGGGCCAGATACTGGGATGCCATGAAATCAAGGCCAGAATGGAAAGAGCTGCAGAACTGACCTAATCCTGCAACACAAAGCTAGAGCTACAGCTCTAGAAGTCGATTTCTCCTTCATAGGTGCTAGACTGGGTCTACAGCTTGTGGAGTTTCAAATATTATAGCACAGCTAGAAGAATCTGAAGGCAAGGGACCAGACCAGGCAATTTACACAAGAAAGCTCTGAGCTGAGACAGGCTACTGCTCTCCCACATCCCAAGGTTCTTCTTTCCTCTCTCCCTACCGTTCCACCCTCTGTATAGTTTTCCATCCATCAAGAGGACTAACTAGCATCACAGATTTGAGGCTGTTCCAGAAAGTCCTGTTTAGAAGTGGGCCAAGTAATTTGCCTCTTTGTCCTTCAATTTCCTTATTTCTATAATTGGGATTATACCACCTAATTTAAATGTTATAGGATTCATCATAGTGATACATTCAAGAAATTTAGCCCACAGCCAGGCAGAAAAATGAAGAAGGAAATGGCAATCTACTCCAATATTCTTGCCTGGAGAATTCCATGGACAGATAAGCCTGGTGAGCTGCTGTCCATGGGTCACACAGAGTCGGACACGACTGAAGCGACTTAGCAGCAGCAGCAGGCAGAGAAAATGGTGAATAAATTGACATCAATTATTTCTAGCACTCATCACTTAGTAGGCATTCAATAAATGCCTTCAAATTAATTCAACTAATTAATTCAATGTGATGTAAAAAGTTGGAGCCTCTAGGCAGATGACTACTAGCAGAATAGCTGAGTTAATCCAAATATATGTCTTCTTTTTCTCCAGATGTGAGGGTCAGTTGTTATGAATTCACATATACTTTAGGCTTTCATGATTAGCCTTTTACCTCCTGACATCTAACTTGAAATTTTTATTCTACTTTCAGAATTGTGCTACTTTTCCTTTTCAAATGTCAATGTCTGACTGAATGTAACACTAGGCGAGTGGAACACAAGGACAATAGTCCAGATTTTGACAAAGATAACCAAATACTTAGCAACCAATGCAGTTATCAAAGCTCACATATTCAGAATATCAAATGTACAATAAACCACAGAATTCACCCATTTCTGATATTTGGCATTTGCCAGTTTCCGAGCTGCTACTCTGAATTCACATACACATCTCCTGATATATGTCTCCCAATACATGTTTCTCAGCCAGAAACATCAAGAATCATGGAAACAAATTCTAAGTGATATTTCTTACTGGGTGGTCTCCAAATGGCTTGATTGCCTATCCAATTAAAAAAAGTGACTTCAACAAACACTCTCTGTTCTACTATCATTAACTAAGCTTCAACACACATTGCTTCTTTATTAACAAAAGTGGATATAAAATTTAATTTCAATAAATTTTCTTTTTAATTTAAAAAATTTATTGGCCATCTTTTTTATGAAGGATGTAACATTTATTTGACAGGTTTAAGATACAAATGTTAAACAATAAAATATAAAAATAATGATCAGACAAATCAGATAAGAAACTCAAATGCCTATGGAGGCCTGGAACCAAACATAGAGTGAAGAGGGTCAGGCAGAAGATAGTGGAGGAAAGTATGGAGACTGGTAGAAATTGGGAGGCCATTCACTGGTTTAATTCAATTGATGACACACAGAAATTCCAGTTCAGGATTGCTAAAGTCTCATATGATCCATATAAGGCAGTAACTGGCCATCTTCTTGACAGATATGATTAGGTAACCATTGTTTTGACTTTGGGGTAGGTTGCCAAAGAGCTACTCCTAGAACTGTAGCTGTCAGGTTTCAGGTTTTTATATTTGTATTTATCTGCTATGTTTCAACCCACAGATTTAGGACCATCTTTTACTTTGTGAAGTATAGTGTGCTTTAAGTTAATAAACATGCAAGAATGATACTGAATCAGTCCCTCCAAAAGGTGGGACTGTGGTCTTCCTTCAGAGTAACTCATAGACCATTTGTGAACAACTCACACAATGACCAGATGAATGTACCATTTCTAATCCATATACTAAATCCTGATGAAGCTTAAGCTATTAATATTTTTAATATTACATAACAATTGAAATGGAAGTTCTAGTACTTTGTCTTCGTTCCCTAATGGATTACCTGCTCACTTCATTATACGTATGCTCCTAACTCTCTTCGGAGACTACTGAGATGAATGATTTACCTGAGGTAATATACACTTCAACAGCAACAAAAATGTTTGGGGAATAATAAAAATAGTCTTATGAGAGTCCACTTAAAAAAAATTACCTGATAAGAATCTCACACAGAAGAAGTCCTGAACTGTATAAGCAAACAAATTCTAAAAGTGTCATTTGCTTATAGGCCACACACATGAGCAGAAGAGAAGCTGCACAGAATAATGTTGCCATAAGCCCCATCATTAATGGAAAAAAGTCTTGCTGGGGTAGCAGCAATCAGAAACTTCTTTGGACATCCTCCATATGCACTGTACTTAGGATGAAATATTGGTTCACCAGGCTTTGCCTTGGCCTGCTATGTAAGTCACTGTGTGATATTTATGGTGTGTCTGAATCTAATCTGTTTCTCAATGCCATCCTACTCAAACCAGACCTGGTTGTACTGACTCATGATTTCCACAGTAGTAATAGTAGAATGATACACAGAGCCTCCGAAAAGAACCCACTCACTATTTCCATTGTCATCTTTTGGTTAAGTCAGTTCTGAAAAGGCTATTGTAAGATGAATCTATTAATTGGAAAGAAGTGTTTCATTCATTAGAGTATTGCCTTGTATCTTACGGTTGATTTGAAATATAAATTTATAGGCAACAAACCAACACTTTAAAATTCTTACTTTAAATCCTTTCCTCCAAAATATTTTATTTGTATTTTGGAGAAGCAAATGCCCTACTTTGCACATATATTCATGTTTTCCATCTCTTCCCCACCCTTCTGGTTTTAAATAATGAATAATATATATCTCAGTGTTCCACTTCTCCTTGGAGAAATTTATGAATACCCGAAAGGACTACTGTGGCATATATACTCCCCATTTAAAAACTTTTAAAAACTATTTTCCATGTCTACAAAACTCAAATATGGTAAAGATTTATTTGTAAGTTTTTGGGGAAGCCAGGTAATATTTCTCCAGGAAGAAAGGAGCTTTGTAGGTTATTTATAAAGTGGTAATGCGTGTGTATGAGAGAGAGAGAGTGCAGTTGTATGTGGGACCACAGTTAAATATTTTCCAGTAACTTGGAGAAAAGGGACCTTAGAAATGACTTGGCCTAATGTCACTGATTAACATAGACACAAAAATCCTCAACAAAATTCTAGCAACAGAATCCAACAACATATTAAAAAGATCATACATCATGACCAAGTGGGTTTTATTCCAAGGATGCAAGGATCTTTCAATATTTGCAAGTCAATCAATGTGATACACCATATTAACAAATTGAAAGATAAAAACCATATGATTATCTCAAAAGACACAGAGAAAGCCTTTTACAAAATTCGACACCCATTTATTATAAAAACTCTCCAGAAAACAGACATAGAATGAACATACTTCAACATAATAAAAGCCATATACAACAAACCCAAAGCAAACATTATCCTCAATGGCAAAAAACTGAAAGCATTTCCTCTAAAATCAGGAATAAGACAAGGGTGCTGACTCTCATCACTACTATACAACTAGTTTTGGAATTCATAGCAATAGCAATCAGAGAAGAAAAGGAATCCAGACTGGAAAAGAAGTAAAACTCTCACTGTTTGCAGATGATGTGATCCTCTACATAGAAAATCCTAAAGATACCACCAGAAAATTACTAGAGCTAATCAATGAATACAGTAAAGTTGCAGGATATAAAACTAATACACAGAAATCCCTTGCACTCCTACATACTAACAATGAAAAAACAGAGAAATTAAGTAAATAATCCCATTCACCATAGTAACAAAAAAGAATAAAATACTTAGGGATAAATTTACCTAAAGAAACAGAATACCTATATGCAGAAAACTATAAAACACTGATGACAGTGTTGTGTCAAAGATGACACAAATAGATAGAGAAATACACCATGTTCATGGATTGGAAGAATCAATATAGTGAAAATGAATATACTACCCAAAGAAATCTATAGGTTCAATGCAATCTGTATCAAGCTACCAACAGTAGTTTTCACAGAACTAGAACAAATAATTTCAAAATTTGTAAGGAAACAAAAAATTTCTAATAGCCAAAGCAATTGAGAAAGAAGAATGGAACTGAAAGAATCAACCTTCCTGACTTCAGACTCTACTACAAAGCTACAGTCATCAACACAGTAC
>NW_011494870.1:3894028-3907917 GCF_000754665.1 Bison bison bison
ACGGTACGGTACTGACACAAAGACAGAAATGTAAATCAATGAAACAAAATAGAAAGCCCAGAGATAAATCCATGCACCTATGGACACCTTGGGGCTTCCCTAGTGGCTCGGATGGTAAAGAATCTGCCTGAAATGCAGGCAACCAGGGTTCAATCCCTGGGCTGGGAAGATCCCCTGGAGAAGGGCATGGCAATCCACTCCAATATTCTTGCCTGGAGAATCCCATGGACAGAGGAATCTGGTGGGCTATAGTCCATGGGGTCACAAAGAGTCAGACATGACTGAGTGACTAACACTTACTTACTTACTTATGGACACCTTATCTTTGACAGAGGAAGCAAAAATATACAGTGGAGAAAAGACAGTTTCTTTAACAAGTGGTGCTGGGAAGACTGGTCAACTACATGTAAAAGAATGAAACTGGAACACTTTCTAACACCATACACAAAGATAAACTCAAAATGGATTAAAGATCTAAATGTAAGACCAGAAAATATGAAACTCTTAGAGGAAAATATAGGCAGAACACTCTGTGACAAATCACAGCAAGATCCTCTATGACCCACTTCCCAGAGTAATGGTAATATAAACAAAAATAAACAAAAGGGACCTAATTAAACTTAAAAGTTTTTGCACAATAAAGAAAACAATTAGCAAGGTGAAACAGCATCCCTCAGAATGGGAGAAAATAATAGCAAACAAAACAACTGACAAAGAATTAATCTCCAAAATACACAAGTAGCTCATGCAGCTCAATACCGGAAAAATGAACAACCCAATCAAATAGTGGTCAAAAGAAATAAACAGACATTTCTCCAAAGAATACATACAAATGGCTAATAAACACATGAAAATATGCTCAGCATCACTCATTATCATAGAAATGCAAATTAAAACCACAATGAGGTATCATCTCATGCTGGTCTGATTGACTGCCATCAAAAAGTCTACAAACAATAAATGCTGGAGAGGGTATGGAGAAAAGGGAACCCTCTTACACTGTTTGTGGCAATGCAAACTGGTCCAGCCATGATGGAGAACAGTGTAGAGATTCCTTAAAAAACCGGGAACAGAACTGCCATACAACCCAGCAATCACACTGCTGGGCATACACACTGACGCAACCAGAATTGAAAGGGACATATAGACCACAGTATTCATTGCAGCACTGTTACAATAGCTAGGATATGAAAGAAATCTAGATGTTCACTGACAGAAGAATGGATAAGGAAGTTGTGGTACATATACACAATGGAATATTACTCAGCTATAAAAAGGAATACATTTGAATCTGTTCTAATAAGTTGGGTGAAACTGGAGCCTATTATACAGAGTGAAGTGTCAGTCTGAAAGAGAAACACCATTACTGTGTATTAATGCATATATATGGTATTTAGAAAGATGGTAATGATGATCCTATATGGAAGGCAGCAAAAGAGACACAGATGTAAAGAACAGATTTGGGGGCTCTGTGGGAGAAGGTGAGGGTGGGATGATTTGAGAGAATAGCATTGAAATGTATATATTACCATATGTAAAATAGATGACCAATCCAAGTGTGATGCATGCAGCAGGGCACTCAAAGCTGGTATTCTGGGACAACCCAGAGGGATAGGGTGGGGAGGGCAGTGGAAGAGAGTTCAGGATGGGGGCACACATGTGCACCTATGGTTGATTCATGTTGATGTATGGCAAAAACCATCAAAATATTGTAAAGTAATTATCTTCCAATTAAAATAAATTATTAAAAAAGAAATGACTTGGCCTCTTTGGATATAATTTAAGTGGCAAACTATCTGAATTAAAGGGGAAAGGGCAGAGGGGATATAAATTAGAAGTTTTGGATTAACATATCTATATTACTATATATAAAATCAATAACCAACAGGGACCTACTGCGTAAGACTACTCGACTCAGTATTTTGTAATAAACCTATAAGGGAAAAGAATCTGAAAAAGAATAGATTTATATACATATATGCATCCAGTCCCATCAGTTCATGGCAAATAGATGGGCAAACAGTGGAAACAATGGCTGACTTTATTTTTCTGGGCTCCAAAATCACTGCACATGGTGATTGCAGCCATGAAATTAAAAGATGCTTACTCCTTGGAAGGAAAGTTATGACCAACCTAGACAGCATATTAAAAAGCAGAGATATTACTTTGCCAACAAAGGTCCATCTAGTCAGGTAATGGTTTTTCCAGTGGTCATGCATGGATGTGAGAGTTGGACTATGAAGAAAGCTGAGCGCCAAAGAATTGATGCTTTTGAACTGTGGTGTTGGAGAAGACTCTTGAGAGTCCCTTGGACTGCAAGGAGATCCAACCAGTTCATCCTAAAGGGAATCAGTCCTGGGTGTTCATTGGAAGGATTGATGTTGAAGCTGAAACTCCAATACTTTGGCCACCTGATGTGAAGAGCTGACTCATTGGAAAAGACCCTGATGCTGGGAAAGACTGAGGGCCGGAGGAAAAGGGGATGACAGAGGATGAGATGGTTGGATGGCATCACCGACTCAATTGACATGGGTTTGGGTGGACTCCAGGAGTTGGTGATGACAGGGAGGCCTGGAGTGCTGTGGTTCATGGGGTCCCAAAGAGTCGGACATGACTGAGTGACTGAACTGAACTGAATGAATTGAACTGATACATATGTAAGTCTATTCTTACAGATTTAGATCTGACTCTTTGCGACCCCATGGACAGTAGCCTACCAGGCTCTGCCGTCCATGGAATTTTCCAGGAAAGAATACTGGAGTGGGCTGCTATTTCCTTCTGCAGGAGATCTTCCCAACCCAGGGATCGAACCTGGGTCTCCTGCATTGCAGACAGACACTTTACCGTCTGAGCCACCAGGGAAGCCCATTCTATATATAGATATAGATAAAACTGAATCACTTTGCTGTACACCTGAAACTGACACACACTGTAAATCAATTATATCTCAATAAAAATTAAAAAAAATAAAATGGGCTTGTTTAGTGAAGACTTTGAATAAATGGAATCACCAAAATATATTCCTAATTCCCTTTTTTCACTGTTGAAGATGGATGTAGCCAAGCAAGTTTTTCTGGGAGGTAAATGTTTCTGTTGCAGAGATAGACAGCCAATCTACAGAGCTTCCTGTCTCAAGATTTTTCTAGCAGCCAATTCTATTTCTGAATATTTTTTGAGGCATAGTTTATACATCATGATAGATACCCGTCATAAGTATACAGTTGAATAATTTTACTAAATTTATATAGCTTTGTAATCATGACCACAAGCCAGTTTTAGTACATTTCCATCACCCAAAAAGTTCCCTTCTACCATGTGCAATCAATTCTCACTCACAGTCCCAGACTATCTAAATTTGCCTTCTGTATCTACAGATTCACCTTTTCTTGAAATTTCATATAAGTGGAGTCATAAATATATAGTCTTTTGTGTTAAGTTTCTTTCATCTAGAATGAGGTACTTGAAATTCATCCATGTTATTGTAGATATCAGTAAATCATTTTTTTAAACTGATGAATAGCATCCCTTTGTATAGCTCTAAATTTATCTATTTGCCTGTCGGGGATATTTGGATTGCACAAACAAGCTGCCATGAACAACCAAGTCTTTAAATGGACCTATGTCTTAATTTCTCTTGAATAGATACCTAGGCATGGAACTGCTGGTTCAGATATAATATGTAAGTGTACCCATTTTACATACTCAACAGAAATGTCAGAGGATTTCAGTTTCTCTAAAAACCTCACCAGCATTTAGTAGTGTAAGTCTTTTGGATTACAGCCATTTTAGTGGGTGTGTAGAAGTATATCATTGTGATCTTAATTTCTATTTCTCTAATGAAGAATTGATGCTTTTGAACTGTGGTGTTGGAGAAGACTCTTGAGAGTCCCTTGGACTGCAAGGAGATCCAACCAGTCCATGCTAAAGGAGATCAGCCCTGGGATTTCTTTGGAAGGAATGATGCTGAAGCTGAAACTCCAGTACTTTGGCCATCTCATGTGACGAGTTGACTCATTGAAAAAGACTCTGATGCTGGGAGGGATTGGGGGCAGGAGGAGAAGGGGACAACAGAGGATGAGATGGCTGGATGGATGTGAGTCTGAGTGAACTCTGGGAGTTGGTGATGGACAGGGAGGCCTGGCGTGCTGCAATTCATGGGGTCGCAAAGAGTCAGACACAACTGAGCAACTGAACTGAACTGAATGATTAATGATATTAAACATCCTTTCAGGCACTTGTTGACAATTTGTATATCTTATTTGCTAAGTGTGTATTCATATATGTTGCTCATTTAAAAAAAATTAGGTTGTCTTGTTGTTGAACAAGAAATATGCTATATATATTCTGGTACAATACCTTTATCAGATATGTTTTGCAAACATTTTTTCCCAACTTGTTAGTGGTCTTTTCACTTTCATTCTTTTTTTTTTTTAACTTTACAATATTGTATTGGTTTTGCCATACATCAACATGAATCTGCCACGGGTGTACACGTGCTCCCCATCCTGAACCCCCCTCCCACCTCCCTCCTCATACCATCCCTCTGGGTCATCCCAGTGCACCAGCCCCAAGCATCCTGTATCATGCATCAAACCTGGACTGGCAATTTGTTTCATATATGATATTATACCTGTTTCAATGCCATTCTCCCAAATCATCCCACCCTCTCCCTCACCCACAGAGTCCAAAAGACTGTTCTATACATCTATGTCTCTTTTGCTGTCTCACATACAGGGTTATCGTTACCATCTTTCTAAATTCCATATATATGCATTAGTATACTGTATTGGTGTTTTTCTTTCTGGCTTACTTCACTCTGTATAATAGGCTCCAGTTTCATCCACCTCATTACAACTGATTCAAATGTATTCTTTTTAATGGTTGAGTAATACTCCATTGTGTATATGTACCACAGCTTTTTTATCCATTCGTCTGCTGATGGACATCTAGGTTGCTTCCATGTCCTGGCTACTTTCATTCTTTTGAAGAGTAAAAGTTTTTAAATTTTTATAAAGTCAAACTTATCAATTACTCCTTTTATTGATCTAAGCAATTATTGTCTAACTCAAGTCACAAAGATTTCTCTTGATTTCTTCCAGAAGTTTTATGATTTTAGCTCTTCAGTTTAGTGCTATGATTCATTTTGAGTTAACTGAGCCTAATTCCTTACCTACTAGGCACAGCCATGGGAGTAAAATCACTTCAGACCAGCCACTCAAGCAGGCAGGACGAAGTACAAATGCAGACTTCCTTGACAGAACAAAACAGGCCAAACTTCTCAAACTTTGTCAGCTGTTCCATCACCCTGAGAGAAGTTTGGATTGCTTTTTAACCTTTACAAAATTTCCAAAATTAAGTGAAAAGTTTTATCTTTCTGTAATTTTATCTCTCTCTCTTTCTTGGATTAAGAGGTAAGGAAATAGGCTTTTTTTTTTTTTCTTTCTTGCCTATGTATATCTAATTTTTCCAGCTGATAAGACTATCTACTCCTTCACAGAATTGCTTTGGCACCTTTGTTGAAAGCCAGTTGACCATATGTGTAAGAATGTGTCTCCCTTAACATAATGCAAATCACAATATCCTCTCAGAATAACTTGACTCCCACATAAATTAGCTTTTATCTAAGGAATGCACTGCTGAACCCAATGTGAATAGCAAAGCGTATTTCTCACTTTAAATAAATTAAATGGAATTCCAATTCATAAATAAGTTTTAAGTGCAGTTAACCTGAGTTTTTGAATGCACAAAGCTGAAGACCTAACAGGGATAAATTTCTTAAGGTGATTATAATCTTGGGAAGACACTTGGCAGTCAGTCAGCCTCTTCAGATATCATTTTCTAGAAACTTTCCAACTTTAATCACAAATATCGGCTGAGCTTCTTTTTTCAATTAATTAATTATTTTAATTGGAGGATAATTCCTTTACAATATTGTAGTGGTTTTGCCATACATCAACTTGAATCAGCCACAGGTGCACATGCTGAGCTTTTATGTGGGAATTATTATGAAAGATTCAAAGAAATATAAACTGTGTCATTATTCCTCTGATATGTGCCAGTATGACCAGATTGTTCACATTCAGCCTTCATGATTAGTGGAATCTATACCACATTGGTTATAAATATTTTGACCATCACATTGAACAAAAGATATGGTTCTCAGTCTTCCATGAGCTGGTTGGAGAGCTAAGATAGCTACATAGTTAAAATGATCAAGGTAGTAAATGGTATGTTAGAGTCAGAAGATGAAGAGAGGGAAGATCACAGAGAGATACTGGTAATGTTAGTTTAAAAAAATAGAAAAAAAAAGTTTCTAAAAATAAAATCAGTTTTTAGAAGAATAATATTATACAAATTTTAGGCTTTGGAGGGTTACAACTCAATTTTCTTAAGCAGTGATACCTGATAAAAATTAATTTAAAATAATAATTTTGACTGCCTTACTAGGTATTAGGCTATGAACAGAATTACCTAACTCTGCTAGGCTATAGCTATAACTATGCTATGCTATGGGCTATATTATGTCTAATCCTTACAACAAACCTAATAAATAGAAGACATTATTATAGCCATAGGCCTAACCTAGCCATCTTGAAATAAAAATAAGGCTACAAAAAGACAATAATATTCAAATTAAAATATTCTAACCCTGTTGCCTATAATGAAAATTTTATTCTCCAAGCTTCCTCACTCTCAGGAATGACTCAGAATTCAAGGAATGATTATGTAGATTATAAATTATTTCTCCTCTTTGGCTCTTGCCTCCTGCCTTTGGCCAGGAGGGGCCTGAAATTCATTCACAGACAATAGGACCAGTCACCATGGTAACTAGTCTTTGGACAGCCAATTTCATGGTCTCAGTTTCTTCCAATGATGTCCTACCACTCTCACTGATGAAGTTCACTGTGATTTTGAATTTTCAATGTTCATCAAGATATAGGAAAGTGACGTTCCTCTCTCCATTGTCATGCTGAGTCCTAGAGCCCACTGCATAAGCAGTTTTTATTAAGCACAAGCATGAGCATGTCCCTGAGGTTGACCATGATGAGAAACATAAGGCACTAAGAAATTGACCAATTTCTGTGTCAAGATATAGATCTTTCCCAAGACTCCACCATTCAATTCCTTGAGATTGAAGAAATTCATACTTCTCCTAGTATCAAAGACTACACAACTCTTGCTCCAGAATGAAGTACTGAGCTGACTGATAGTTGCTTTAAGAAAACATTCACTTATTACCCTATCTTCATTTTACAGAAAAGAAAACACAGGCAAAGAGAATTTAAGTGAGTTGCCTAAGACCACACATCAGCAGACATGAAATACAAACTTAATGTTTTCAAATTCCCAAAACTGATATTTTTTCACTCTGTTTTATTGTCTCTCAAATCCATATTAATTGCAGATAAGTCAGTTCTGGGCAGGTTGGATCTGAGGAAAGGGCAGCCTAAATGTGTTCTCTCATCCTCGCAGACAAAGGTCATCAAATAATATTTAAAAGGTACCTGGTAGACAGCTTACAAGGCCTCTCGTTCTCCCACAGTTTCTAGTCTGAAAGAATATTTGTGCAAACCAGAATGTGAGCTGTTAGTAAATAACCTGAAGCTATTTATTAATTGGGGGTATATAAAAATGCAATTGAGTTTGGTTCTGCAAACAAGCTCATAGAATCCAACACACCCAGATGGTCTTGCAGGACAGGGAAAGAGAGAGTGAGAAAGAGAAACATTCTGATATTACCTTCCTGCAGTAGAAAAAATTCCTACTAGGATGACAGGCACAGATTTAATGGTTGTGGCTTTATCACTACCTGGTTGTTTGTCTCCTTCAGCCAGTCATTACTTTTGTATGGACCCCAGCCACCCAGCTTATCTGCCTTTAAGCTGAAGCTGAGAAGGGTGGGTGTGAGGACATGATGATATAAAAGAAACACAGAGGAAAAAAATTCAATACAACACAACAGCACATTAAGAAACTTTGTTGAATAAATCAGTAATATAAATAACAATCTGGAGTATTAGAAAAACAATGACCTCTGAAGTCACATAAGCTGTGATAATTAAGCAAATTAATTCAAATATAACCTCTACCATTAACTAAACCTTTGATCTTGAGCAAGTTTCTCCTATTAGTTTCAGTTTTCTCACCTCTACACCAGGGCTCATATTGCCAAACTCAGAATAATGGGCAGGCTGGCTATCTCCCAGGGTGCTCAGGTATGGCAGTGCTGGAAGGTCAGTGGATTAGATGGAAAACTTAGCAGTAGCCGATTTGAGTTCCCAAATATGTCTTCTAGTGAAACCTGGTGACATGTCCTTGGTTTCCTTTTAACCAAAATAGAGTCTTCTAGTAGACATTTTAAAAATAGAAAACATACATCAGTTCAGATCAGTTCAGTCACTCAGTCGTGTCTGACTCTTTGCAACCCCAGGAATCACAGCACGCCAGGCCTCCCTGTCCATCACCAACTCCCAGAGTTCACTCAAACTCACATCCATCGAGTTGGTGATGCCATCCAGCCATCTCATCCTCTGTCATCCCCTTCTCCTCCTGCCCCCAATCCCTCCCAGTATCAGAGTCTTTTCCAATGAGTCAACTCTTCGCGTGAGGTGGCCAAAGTACTGGAGTTTTAGCTTTAGCATCATTCCTTCCAAAGAAATCCCAGGGCTGATCTCCTTCAGAATGGACTGGTTGGATCTCCTTGCTGTCCAAGGGACTCTCAAGAGTCTTCTCCAACACCCCAGTTCAAAAGCATCTATTCTTCGGGGCTCAGCTTTCTTCACAGAAAACATACATATGTCACTCTAAATAAATAAATGTACATATAAATAATATGTTGGATTAGGGTATAGTGCAGTAATAATTCTGGAAGGTCGATGGCTCAAAAAATAAGGGTTTATGTCTCAGTGTTTTATGTAGGCTGGTTGACTGTTCTTCAACCTGAACTTTTGTCACCTATGAAATACATGGTATTTCCACGTTTACTACAGTAAGTAAATAAAGACATAGAAGATGTATGCTGAGTCACTTTAGTCATGTTCAACTCTGCAACCCTATGGACTGTAGCCCACTAACCTCCTCAGTCCATGGGATTCTCCAGGCAAGAATACAGGAGTGGGTTGCCATGCCCTCCTCCAGGAGATCTTCCTAACCCAGAGATCGCACCCACTCCTCTTGCATTACAGGCAGATTCTTTATCACTGAGGTACCACGGAAGTCCCTGGCATTTGCTCACATTGTCTTAAAGTGGCATTCATTATTTCTGCTCCCAGTCTCTTGGATAAAATTTTGGTATGAATCAACTTAACTGGGAAATGTAAGGAATACCTTCTGGGCCTCAAATGGCATAATATTTACCAGCTTAGATACCTAATGTCTGAGTATAGCATCAATATTATGCAGTGATTGTGAGAATTACATTAAATAACTTACAGTAAGAACCTAGCCCAGGATCTGGCATACACTTAGTGATCAGTAATCACTAGTCTCTTTTTCCCACCCCCAAACACAAAGGTGAACTTTGCCAATCCTGCAGAATTAACCACAACAACCTGCTGCTGCTGCTGCTAAGTCGCTTCAGTCGTGTCCGACTCTGTGTGACCCCAGAGACGGCAGCCCACCAGGCTCCCCCATTCCTGGGATTCTCCAGGCAAGAACACTGAAGTGTGTTGCCATTTCCTTCTCCAATGCATGAAAGTGAAAAGTGAAAGTGAAGTCGCTCAGTCTGTCCGGTTCCTAGCGACTCCATGGACTGTAGCCCACCAGGCTCCTCCGTCCATGGGATTTTCCAGGCAAGAGTACTGGAGTGGGGTGCCATTGCCTTTTCCCACAACAACCTATGTACTCCTAACTACTACAGCTGAAGCACTCTCACATCTTGCTCAGGGCACCAGAAAGAGGGAGACTGAAAATGATAACCGCATCCCCATGACAACATGCAGCCCACCTTTCAGATCAGCAAGGTTATAAATGTATAGTGTAACGTTCATATGCTGAGGGTCCTTCTATGGTTACCCAAGTGTTAAGAAAATAGTTGAAACTCCTTAATGTAACACACTTTATAGAGTTGTTACTCCAACCTCCCTCACTTGGATCACAACGCCTCACTCACACTCACCCTCCACTTCAGCTCTGACAAATAGGCTCAGTGTCCCCAGACAACTGTTTTATGTCATGTCTCTGCATGAGCAAGAGCTGATGAATTTTCCAGGAATGTCTTAAATCACTCTTCACCTGCAACTTGTACTTTATTTAAACCTCATCTTTTCTGAAATGCTTTCTCTGGCTTTACCAAGAGGCCCCCAGATGTAAGCCCCACAGCACCATCTGCATTCTTATATCACAAATTATTGAATTACGAACACTGGCCCAAGGGTCTATCTCCCCACTTTCAAGGTAGAATTTCACAGGAGGCCAGAGCTATGTTGTCTTCAATGCAGGACCTGCAGGGCGTAATAAGGTGCTTGGCACACTGTAGAGACAAATAGTCATAAAATCAATGAATGACAACCTCATTTTGTCTTTTGCTTCATATATCAGATCACAATCTCTTCCTGTGCTCTGACTCCTAGATTTTCCAGCAAATTGCAACCCAAATATGCTACCTCTCTGTCAAGTACTGGCTTCAGATGCTTTGGGCCACTTCTGACTCCAGCTGGGCAAAGTCCCAATCTGCATTTGATGACCAAGTTTAAGGGATGGACAGTGCATTGTTTGCAACCAGAAAGGCATGGAACCAAATCCAAATCCTAGTAAGTAGGATTACTACTTACTATTTGTGTGAATTCAGGTAGAGTCTGTTAAACTCTACCACCTCATTTGCTTCACAAGGAAATTAAGACTTCTGTTTCCACACCATGGAGCTACTGAGGATATTAAAAAGGAATTCTAATTTTTTTATATACTGTATTTTCATCCGAGTGGAAAAACAAAATCTGTTTCCTAGAAGTCCCCTTGGGCAGGGAAGAGATTGTTTTCCCAGGAAATTTCTTTAAAAGCTGATTGAAATAAGACCAAAAGAGGCCTGAGTATGGACATCACACTGTAAGTGACAAAAAATTATTCCTTAAGGGCAGCAGAAAAGAAAGCAACAGGGAAGAAATGAAAGAAAGAAGAGTCAGGAATGATGGCCAACTTCTCTGTGACCCCCCAATTTTTAATTAAGTCTCAGAACATGGAATATACATTTTAGAGTACCTAATAATATACCCTGTCACATAATAAGTCCATTTCCTTCTCCAAATAATATACTCTGTCACATAATAAATAGACTATAAACCATAGATGCAACTACCATTTAAAGTGCTGTCATTATTATTAACCCAGACTCAGCTACCAGTCAATTCCACAGTTTTGCAGAAGGGTTAGTTGAAAACTGGAAATACCCACCAGACCTTTTGTCCTATTTCTCACTCTAGGATAATTTCTCACTTGTATCCTGATTTTCTTTGTTTATAGTTCTCTATCCAGGGTCTTTCATTGACTGTCACCTTCTTATGAATTTTATTGAAGTTCAATTTGTGTACAAGAAATAGCATCCGTTTAAAACATACTGTTCATGAGTTCTGACACATGTATACATCCTTTCTATGTGCATGCACAAACAAAATAAAACACACAATCAGATACAGATCATTTGCATTAAACTCAAAGTCTCCTTGGGCCCCTTTGTAGTCCCTGCCTTTGTGCCCTTGCCCCCGATAAGCACTTGTATCCCTAGAAAAGTCAAATGATCTAAATTTATAAGTAGAATAGAACAGTGTGGTGAACATTTGGGTTGTTTTTTTATATTGTGAATAATGTTGATATGAATGTTCACATATAGGTTTTTATAGGGACAAGTATGCTTTCATTTTTCTTTGGTGTACATGTAAGATTGGAATGACTTAACTGATATGCTAGACGTATATCTAATCTTTAAGAAACTTTCAAAAAGTTTTCGACAGTGGTTGTATCATTTTATATTCACCATCAGCAATGTATGAGAATACCAGTTGTTTCACATCCTTAACACTTGGTATTGTCAGTCCATTTAATTTCAGCCATTCTAAAGAGTGCTATCTCACTAGAGGTAGAGGTATCTCATTATCTTAATCTTCATTTTCCTGATATCTAGTGGTGGTAAGTATCTTTTATGTATATTTTCTTTTGTCTTCTATTGACTTTGAAGATCCTTGAGAATGTTCCTTACTGGTTCTATATGTGTACTGTCCCTACTGTTATTCTGAGGAATCACCTTCACAGCCTTAACCTTGTAAATGCTGAGTATACTCCTTTCTTATATTACCCTTCCTGATTTAGGCTGGTCATTTGGATTTATTTTTAGATGTGTACTACTCTTTTCACCTATGATATAAGAATTTGCCAAATATTAATCCCAGGGATGGGGGAGCCTGGTGGGCTGCCATCCATGAGGTCACACAGAGTCGGACACAACTGAAGTGACTTAGCAGCAGCAGCAGCAGCAGTAAAACTTAGGGACAATGTATTTCAAAGACACATTGAGTAGATCAACTATATACTTTAGTAAGTAAATAAAAATTGAAAAAACATTGTTTCAACAGATTAAAAAGTTTTGCTCAGTTTAGGAGCTGATTTATATGGATGTCAAATTTATCGATTATTTTTATATAATTTCAAGGTTTCAGATTGGAATATGCTGTATTTATTTTAAAATCTGCATCTAGCTTGGGAAATCCTAGACTAATTGCTTAGCTTCTCAGCCAAGCCATTAATAGTGAACTTCTGCCTACTTTCCATGGATTTACTATCAAAATTAGGAGTTAGAAGAACTTGAATAGGCAAACTAATGTACCACAGTTAAGCTATATTACAATTCTTAGTGATATAGATTCTTAAAATAAAATGAATACTTAATATATTTGTCTCCAGGTGCATTAAATTTAAAAGCATCCGTTTCCCTCCACGAATTCAAAATTAAAATGACAGTAATCAAGACTGCCGGGAGAAATATCAATAACCTCAGACATGCAGATGACACCACCCTTGTGGCAGAAAGTGAAGAGGAACTAAAGAGCCTCTTGATGAAAGTGAAAGAGGAGAGTCAAAAAGTTGGCTTAAAGCTCAACATTCAGAAAACAAAGATCATGGCATCTGGTCCCATCACTTCATGGGAAATAGATAGGGAAACAGTGGAAAGAGTGTCAGACTTTATTTTTTAGGGCTCCAAAATCACTGCAGATGGTGATTGCAGCCATGAAATTAAAAGACGCTTACTCCTTGGAAGGAAAGTTATGACCAACCTAGATAGCATATTAAAAAGCAGAGATATTTCTTTGCCAACAAAGGTCCATCTAGTCAAGGCTATGGTTTTTCCAGTGGTCATGTATGGATGTGAGAGTTGCACTGTGAAGAAAGCTGAGCGCCGAAGAATTGATGCTTTTGAACTGTGATGCTGGAGAAGACTCTTGTGAGTCACTTGGACTGCAAGGAGATCCAACCAGTCCATCCTAAAGGAAACCAGTCCTAGGTGTTCATTGGAAGGACTGATGCTGAGGCTGAAACTCCAATACTTTGGCTGCCTCATGCAAAGAGTTGACTGATTGGAAAAGACCCTGATGCTGGGAGGGACTGGGGGCAGGAGGAGAAGGGGACGACAGAGGATGAGATGGCTGGATGGCATCACCGACCTGATGGACCTGAGTTTGAGTGAACTCCGGGAATTGGTGATGGACAGGGAGGCCTGGCGTGCTGCGATTCATAGGATCGCAAAGAGTCGGACACGACTGAGCAACTGAACTGAACTGAATAAAAGCAAAGAAATTCTGAAGAATGAAAATATAACTCAGATGGCCTCATGCTGACAAAATAAGCATTGTGATGGATGAAATCCACAACATTCATCTGAGAACCTTGTTCCATTGATCTAG
>NW_011494870.1:3908017-3933469 GCF_000754665.1 Bison bison bison
CCATTGATCTAGAGAGTTGGAGGTGTCTATTCTACTGAGTGGGACATAGGCCATGAATATTCATTTCCATGTGTGTAGCAAGATGGGAAAAAGAAAACATCTGTTTATCATAGTGTTTTCAAATATTTGATAGTGAAAGGTGTTCATAAATATATATATAAATGTTTAATGAATGCATATACCTTAGTGCATATGCATAGTTTTCAAATGTGGTTTTCAAATATGAAAGTAAGTCTTTATTGAAAAACTTGCATTTTCTTCTGAAATTAAAAAAAAATGGGTTTTGAGAATGTATTTTTTTTAAAACCACAACTTAGAGAAAAGTAAAATACATTCATCTTCATTACAGAGAAAGTTAAGGTCACTCTGACCTTAGGAAGTAAGATGTCATTCAGGACCACCAGGGTTGGATGAATCTTCATTCCCTAGCAAGATTTCTCTCTGGTAAATCTAACCACCATTTTCATCTAATTCACAAATCCTTTTTCCATTTTTGTCTTTAACATTTGTGTTCCTATGTGGTCTAAAAGTTAAGAGCCTAGAGATCATGCTAATGAATACCACAATTCTGCTTTGAGAATATGTCCTGGAAAGGAATTCCTAAATTTTCAACATTAAAAATAGAGAAATCCTAATAGCATCTGTTTCGAATAATACACTCTAAACCAAGCATGCTGCAAATGGTCTATTTTGGTTATAGTTACTAAAAAAAGAACACAAACACTTTTCTATAGAACTTGCATTAAATCAGCCAGCGTTTTTAGAAACTGATGGGCAAACTGAGGTGCAGAAAGGTTATATAATTTGCTAAAGCTAACACAGCTAGCGACAAAGTCAGACTGAAAACCAAAGTCTTCTGGCTGTCATGATGAGAAAAAACTTAGTCAAATGAGAGTGTTAGAGTATGTAAACTAGAAAACTAATTGCTTGAATAATTAAGTATTAGGTTCGTACAAAAGTAACAGTGGTTTTTGCATTGCTGAAATTTGCCATTTGATATTGGAATACATTCTTAAATAAATGTGATTATGTTATACATCATTTTAATGTGTATGTATCACTCTTTTTTGCTAATGAATTATTACTTGCTTATTCTATATTTATTTTAGACTATGGAAATGATAATAGACAAAAAGAAAATTTGAACGATTTTCTTATTCAAATTCAAAATGGGTTGTAAAGCAGAGACAACTTGCAACATCAACAACACATGTGACCAGGTACTGCTAACGAACATACAATGTACTGGTGGTTAAAGAAGCTTTGCAAAGGAGACAAGAGCCTTGAAGATGAGGAGTGCAGTGGCCAGCCATCAGAATTTGACAGCTAATTGAGGGAATCACAGAAGCTGATCCTTTTACACTAAATGAGAAGTTGCTCAAGAACTCAACGTTGACCATTCTACAGTGGTAAGGTATTTTAAGAAAATTGGAAAGGTGCAAACAGCTCATTAAGTGGGTGCCTCATGAGCTGACTGCAAATCAAAAAAAAAAAAACACGTTTTTTGAAGTGTTGTCTTATTTTATGCAACAACAAACATGTCTCTTTGGATTGTGACATGCAACAATAAGTGGAATTTATATGACAACTGGCAATGACCAGCTCAGTGGTTGAACCAAGAAGGAACTCCAAAGCATTTCCCAAAGTCAAACTTGCACCAAAAAAAGGTCATGGTCACTGTTTGGTGATCTGCTGCCCATCTGATCCACTACAGCTTTCTGAATCCCAGCGACATCATTACATCTGAGAACTATGTTCAGCAGATCAATGAGATGCACCAAAAACTGCAATGCCTGTAGCAAGAACTGATCAACAGAAAGGATCCAATTCTTCTCCAGAATAACACCTTACCACACATCGCACAACTAATGCTTCAAAAGTTGAACAAATTGGGCTGTGAAGTTTTGCCTCATCTGCCAGTATTCACCTGACCTCTTGCCAATCGACTAGACTACCACTTCAAGCATCTTGACAGTTTTCTGCAGGGAAAACATTTACACAACCAGCAAGATGCAGAAAATGCTTTCCAAGAGTCTGTCAAATCCTGAAACATGGATTTTTATGCTACAGGAATAAACAAACTTATTTCTCATTGGCAAAAAAAATGTGGTGATTGTAATGGTTCCTATTTTGATTAATAAAGATGTGTTTGAGCCTAGTTATAATGATTTAAAATTCATGGTCGAAAATTGCAATTATGTTTGCATCAACCTAATAATTAGTGACTCTTACCTGTGTCAGTGCTGTAGATTGTAAGTTGCCACCTCTAGAATTTATTCAAGAAATATTCAATGTACAGGTTATATATTAATCAGCTATTACCTGTTCCTTATGTTTTCATTCAGTTGGACATGACTTAGCAACTGAACAACAACAACAAACCTTTTCCTTAAGGACCTTAGAGTGTTGTATGAAAATATTTTAGGTATGTTTCTTCATGAATATATTAAATATTACAGAGGCAAATCATAAAAGGTGGGCAGGTAATATGGTGTAGCAATTTAGGGTGTGTGCTAAGGATATCCAGTTTTACTTCCTATCATCCTATCAACATTGGTGTTTAAATATATATAAGATTATATAGGTGGAACAGTGTACAGTGAAACACAGGTGGAACATCTCCACGAGCTTCTATCCAATTCCCCACAGAGAACCCCTGACTGACCATTAAGAATAAGCCACACACATACCTTCAAACCCAATGAGCCTGCAAGGTCATTGTCATATAACAAAGGCTTTCTGCTCTTCTTCTTAATCCCCCTGTACATACCATTTGCTTTCTGGTCACAACTTCTGAGCCTATAGGCCTCTAAACACACCCCTTGACATAGTCTTGCCCCACAATGGGATAAAACCCAGCTCCACCCACCAGTGGGCAGGGATCAGTCCCTCCAACCAGGAAGCCTGCACAAACCTCTAGATTTGCCTTACCAACTAAAGGCAGACACCAAAAGAAAGAGAAACTAAAACTCTGCAGATGGCTGCTGCTGCTACTAAATCACTTCAGTCATGTCCAACCCTGTGCGACCCCATAGATGGCAGACCACCAGGCTCCTCTGTCTCTGGGATTCTCCAGGCCAGAATACTGGAGTGGGTTGCCATTTCCTTCTCCAATGCATGCATGCATGCTAAGTCGCTTTAGTCATGTCTGACCCTGTGCGACCCTATGGACAGAAGCCCACCAGGCTCCTCCGTCCACAGGATTCTCTGGGCAAGAATACTGGAGTGGGTTGCCATTTCCTTCTCCACTGCAGGTAGCAAATGGACTCTATAAACACAGAAAGTTAGACAAAATGAGATGGAATAAAACAATATCACAGATGAAATAAACAGAAAAATCTTCAACAGAATACTAGCAAACTGAATCCAGCAATACATTAAAAGGATTATTCATTCTGATCAACAGGGATTTATCCCAGGGATACAAGGATTTTTCAATATCCACAAATCACTCAGTGTGCTACACCACATCACCAAATTGACGAACAAAAACGATATGATCACCTCAATAGATGCAGAAAAATATCCTGACAAAATTCAACACCATTTATGACAAAAAACCCTCCAGAAAGTGGGCACCGAGGAAACCTATCTCAACATAATAAAGGTCATATATGACAAACCTACAGCTAACATCATACTCAATGGTGAAAAGCTGAAAACATTTCCTCTAATATCAGAAATAAGACAAGGATGTCCACTCTCACCACTTTTATTCAACATAGTTTTGGAGTCCTAGACACAGAAATCAGAAAAGAAAAATAATTGAGAAAGAAGTAAAACTGTCACTGTTTGCAGATGACATGATGCTACACATAGAAAATTGTAAAGATTTTACCAGAGAACTAATAGAGCTTATCAATGAATCTGTTAAAGTTGCAGGATACAAAATAAATACACAGAAAACCATCACAATTCTATACACTAACAATGAAAGATCAGGAAGGGAAATTAGAGAAACAATTTCATTTACCACTGTATCAAAAAGAATAAAATACCTAGGAATAAACCTACCTAAGGAGGTAAAAGACCTGTACTCTGTAAACTATAAGACACTGGCCAAAGAAACTGAAGATGACACAAATAGATGGAAAGATATACTATCTTCTTAAATTGGAAGAATCAATATTGTCAAAATGACTATACTACAAAAGGCAATCTAGAGACACAATGCAATTCCTATCAAATTACCAATGGCATTTTTTTTTCAGATCTAGAGCAAAAAAAAAATCTTAATTGTAAGGAAACACAAAAGACAAATAGACAAATATACTCAAAATATAGACAAATAGACAAAGCAATCTCGTGAAAGAAAAACAGAGCTGGAAGAACCAGGCTCCCTGACTTCAGGCTATATTATAAAGCTTGAGTAATCAAAACAGAATGGTACTGGCACAAAGACAGCTTTACTGATCAATGAAACAGGATAGAAAACCAAGAAATAAACCCACACACATATGGTCAATTAACCTACAAAAAAGAAGACAACAATATACAATCAAGAAACAACAGTCTCTTCAATAAGTGGTGCTGGGAAAACTGGACAGTTAGGTGTAAAAGAATGAAATGAGAACAGTCTCTAACACAATATACAAAAATAAACTCAAAATGGTCCAAAGACCTAAATGTAAGACCAGATACTATAAAATTCTTGGAGGAAAATATAAGCAGAACGCTCTTTGACGTAAATTACAGCAATATCTTTTTTTGGATCCACCCCCTTGAGTAATGAAAATAAAAACAAAAATAAACAAATGGGACCTAATTGCACTTAAAAGCATTTGCACAGCAAAGGAAACCATAAACAAAATGAAAAAACAGCCTGCAGAATCATAGAAAATATTTGCTAATGTTGTGACCAATAAGGGGTTAATCTCCAGAATATACAAACAGCTCATGTAGCTCAGTATCAAAATAAAACAAACAGCCCAATAAAAAATGGGCAGAAGACCTAAATAGACATTTCACCAGAAAAGACATACAGGTGACCAAAAGGCACATGAAAATATGCTCTACATTGCTAATGATTAGATAATTGCAAATCAAAACTATTATGAGGTATCACCTCACACTGGTGAGAGTGGCCATCATCAAAAAGTCTACAAGTAATAAATACTAGAGAGCATGTGGAGAAAAGGGAAACTTCTTATACTGTTGGTGGCAATGTAAATTGATAGAGCCACTATGGAGAACAATATGGAGGTTCCTTACAAAACTAAAAATAAAACTACTATATATGATCTAGCAATCTCACTCCTGGGCATATATCCAGAGAAAACCATAAGCCAAAAAAATACATGCACCCCCCAGTGTTCATATAAGCACTACTTACAACAACCAGGACATGGAAGCAACTTAAATGCCCATTAACAGAGGAATGGATAAAGAAGATGTGGTACATATACAGAATGGAATATTACTCAGCCACTAAAAAGAACCAAATAATGCCATTTGCAGCAACATGGATGGACCTAGAGATTATCATAGTGAGTGAAGTAAGTGAATGAATGAGAAACATCATATGATATCACTTACATGAAATCTGAAAAGATGTACAAATGAACTTATTTACAAAATAGAAACTGACTCACAAACATGGAAAACAAACTTATACTTACCAAAAGGGAAAGGTGGAAGGATAAATAGGAGTTTGGAATTAACATAAACACACTAATATACATAAAAAATATAGCCAACAAGGTCCTACTGTATAGCATAGGGAACTCTGCTCCATATTCTTTAATAACCTATATGAGAAAAGAACCTGAAAAAGAATGGATATAGGTATTTGTATAACTGAATCACTTTGCCATATACCTGAAACTAACACAACATTATAAATCAACTATACACTAATATAAAAGAAAAAAGAATTATACAAACACATGCTTAACTGATGTGGAGATGCTATATCCTATGATGCTGCAATAAACTAAGCAACTGTTCCTTGAAAGAGACACCAAGTTTTGTTCAACTTCTGGTATATAACAGCATCTCTAGCACATAGTAAGTACTCAAGACATATTAATAAATAAATAAATGGATGAAGATCTCTAATATTTTCAGTGTTCTATCAATCTGAAATAACAAGCATTGCAGGTAGTCTAGATTTTGGACATCTGGAATAATTCTAAGAGCTAATCTTTCTTGTAAGTTTTTGTTGATCAAGCCTCAACCAACAATTCCTATCAAACACAAGGATTCATCTTGGGAACCCAAAAACTTCATGAATCTACCCCCAGTGAACACATGCACCAGAGTGCTGGAGAATCTACTTATAAATCCATATAACACCATGAATGCAATGAAACTAGTATTCACTAATGAGTCTTCTAATTTAAAAGACAATGGGCAGTAGAGATAGAGGTTGGATTTTAATAGTCTATTCAGGACTCTCCAAAGGAACTGTTTGGATTATACAGAAAGGTTTATTAGTCAATCTGATCTTGTCATCTGCATTATCAGAAAGGTAAACAAAAAATATTTCAAAAAAGTAAGATAAATCAGGTTGTCAGTCTGTCAGTATTCACAAGAAATGGGATTATTTTCTCAAATAAAATCAACATGTTAAAAAAGATCCTAGGGCAATACACCAGAATTTTTTGTGGAACTCTCTCTCCAGTATAATCACTAAGACAATTCATTGATCAGATGTCTAAGTTGAGGATTTGAATATTCTAACTCCAAAATCTAACGGTGAAGTCTGTTATATTACACAGATACAGCTTCAGTGAGCCTTTAGCACTCTGGGTATTGTGCATGTCCTCTAGTAATTCATCATCTGTGAATCTTGAGGGATTGGCTTTGACTGGGATTTGAAGTCTAGACTATTAGTGTGAGTAATGCTACAAATGAACAACCGTGGACCTAAGAACAATCAAGCTCAGTGGTGTGAAATGTAAAGAATCAAGAAAGCAGTCATGCTCAGCTGAGTGAAGTGAAGCAAAGGCACAAATAGGAGAGCAACTGGATAACAAACCTGAGGAAATGAAGAGTGACCTCCACGGTTCCAGACTGCTTCCACATACTTTCCTTCTGCCAGGCCCAGAGAAGAAGGGCTCAAATTAAATCACACACCAACATAAGATGTCAAGTGTCTTAGCTCCTAATTGCCAGGAAAAAAAAAGACAAAGAAATAAGAGTCTACAAAGAGTCCGCATATTGGTAAGCTATATTCCTTGTTAAAAATCAAGATCTACCTATGAATAGGGTGGGTTTATTGTCTGGAGTAATAATTCGTTAGTGGGCTCACAATATTATTTAATAATCTTCACAAGGGCACAATGGCTAACACAAAATATTGCTTCTTGAAGTGTTAAAATATTAATAGCAAAAGCAAAAATACTCAAAGCAAATAAAAAACAATATGACTTCCTAATTTCACTGAAATGAATGTGTTATGTACATGGCAGATTTTCTTGGCAAAAAGAATTTTTTTTCTTATCACCCAATTCAAATATTAAGGATGTGGAAAAATATATTTTTTTATTTTAAAAATGAACAGAAAATGTCTGGCCCTGACATTCAAAGAAGCAATAAGTCAGGATTCTAATGCATTGCTAGTTTAATGAAAACATCAAAAATGATATGAAAAATATAATGTGTCTTGCCTGAGAGAAAAATAAAGTGAAATTGTAATCAGTTGCTAAAACTTAATCAATACAATAACATTGCAAAGTTTCTAGAGAGTGTTTTCTGTAATGAAAGTTTTGAGGTCACTAAGTTGTGGGTTTCTCTGAATTACATCATCAGATCCTCTCAGAAATGATGTTTATCATTGTCATCACCATAAACACAAACCCAGTAATTAAAATATTTGTGGATATGTTGACCATTAAAAGAGTCAAAAAACAGTCTCATTTTCATGTTTCCCTCATATCCTAAAACAATGCCAGTTTGGTGATTCAGCATGTTAGAAAGGGGGTTATATCATATTCCTAAATGTTTGATTCCATGAAGACCCATAAAGGCAATCATGGGTCACCCCTTTCTCTGTCCTTCAGGAAAAAAAAACAAACAGTTTGTAATCCTGAGGAAGGTCATGAATCCAATTTTAATACTCCTGGTTCTCCTAGTTAAAAATGGACTTTGCTTGAGAAAAAAAGTTCCTTTAAAAAATCCAGTAATTTTCATTTATAATCTTCATATGTGGTGATGCTATCACAACAGGTAGCATTTTGAAACAAGGTTAAAAGGAGGTGGCTTGCAAAACTTATTTCTCCTTGCTCCAACAACTCTAATTCTTAAGTAATTCCTTTCCATGAAACTTCCTTAAACTAGCTCACGGCTTCAATGTTACCTTCTCCAAGAAAAATCCAAGTTCAAATTTCTTAACTACTGAAGAAGCAAAGCTCAAAGAACCAATAACAGAAGATATGGACTATTCCAGGCATAATTTGAGTATTTTTTCATTTCTGTCCCTATGTTCCATCCTATCCACCAAATCCAAATACATGTTGAGGAACCATATAACTGATGAAAATCTTATGAAAGATACCATGTTGCTAGCATGGCTGGCCCTGCTTAAGTTATGTTTTTTAAAGATTCTCTGTGGCAGAGATAAACCAGAGGCTGCACCAGTCACAAGCTGAGTGATAGAAGGCAAGTCATTTAAACTCTCAGAATCTGTTTTCTCACCTGGGAAATAAGGAAAATTCACAGAATTATTTGAGGATTAAATTAGATAGTATAGAATACAAATTAGATTGGCTATGTGAAGAGTTTAGAAAAAGCACTGGACATATGATGGCTAAAGGTTAACAATTAAATGAAACAATCTAACCCACTACTTTTCCTGAGAAGTTAATAACAATTATACAACCAAGTTGAAACACTTCTCAGAGTTAAATTCATCACCTTAAATGTTCTTATAAGAAAAAACTGGAGTGACTAAAGTTGTATTATGCACTCAATTAAGTAATTTATTAAAAAGAGTCAAAAGTATCTGAGAAAATAATCATAAAGGAAAATGAAGGTAGAAAGAATAAGAAAATAGAGGATTAAACAGATCCAAGAACTAGTTATTGGGGGAAAATAAACAATATGCAAATAAAATTCTAAAAAATGATATCAGAGTACTTATCTGGGTCTACTTAGAACAAAGTAGACATTCTCCTAGGAATACAATAATTGTTAATTAATAGATTCATCAATGTAATTCAGCACATTGATACATATTAAAGGAGAAAAACCTGTGTCATCTGAATAGAGGCTAAAATGTTCTTCTATAACCTTCAATATTCATTCATATCAATAAAAAAAGAAGACCTGAAAAATTAGTAAAATTAAATAAAAGAGGGGCTTAATTTGCTGTAAAATATATCCACAGTAAGCCTACAGCAAGCATCCTACTTCATAGGACATATTTAAAGCCTTTCTCACTAAATTCAGAAACAAAGCAGAAATAATGCATGCATAACTCCTTTCACACCTTCTACTGAACATTGTAATTATCCCAAACAATGCAATAAGATACAGACAGAAGAGGTAATAATTATAAGACAATGGATGCAAGGCACAAAATTATAATTATTAGTAAATGATATGGCTGGATTCATAAAAAGGTCAAGGAGAGTCACAGATAAAGGATTAAAATCAAAAGAACAAATGCAGCAAGTTAGTTGTGTACAATATCAACATTAAAAAATTTACATTTTTTTTCTACTAACAAAAACCAATTATATAATGCAATAAAAAATAAAAGCTACTTCTTAAGGGAATAAGAACTGTGAAGGATATAGCAATACACCTAATAAGAATTGCATCATCTTCCTAGAGAAAATTTTGTTTAAAGACCTAAATAGGAGACATGAACAATGTAGTGTGTATGGAAAGACTCTGTGTTTTATAGATATCACTTAAGCTCAAATTAATCCCTAGAGGCAAATAACTCCAATCAATTTAAATGGCTGGAATATGAAAATACAGCTCCAAAATTCACATGGAAGAGTGCCAGATGTTAAATACATTAGTTAGGATGCACTTGGCTACAAGTAACAGAAAACCCACCTAAAAAAAAGTCTAAACTGTGAAGAGGCTCTAAGTGTACATCCCGTCTATTTACAAGGCTGTTGTGTTACTTTCATGTCCTGACTTCTCTATTTAATCTGGTTATGTTCAAAAGAGCATAACATTTCCAGAAGTCACACAAGAAGAAAGCAAACAGAGGCTGTATAGGGGTAGAAAAAATAATTCCACTATTCATTTTCAAAATGAGGGGGAAATACCCAGAGGTCTTCACATCTCACTGGACACATTTCATCACATGTTCAATCCTAAACTAATCACTGGCAAGCCGGAATGCAGTTGCCACAATTATTTAAAATAATTCTAACTGTATACCCCCCTAAACTTAGGATTTTAATGGTGTTCAAATCCCCAGAAGTACATCATTGCCCAGAACCTGAAAATGAACTAAAGTTCTATTAGCAAAACAGAATGAATGGAGAAGATGACCACTGGGTAGGCAGTTTTACAAAATGTATTCAGAATATACGTAGAATCCATTCAACCAATTTAACATTTACAAACATAAGCAAAAATACAAATAGGCAATTTACAAACAAATAAGGAAATACAAATGTCAAATAAGCATGTGAAAATATGGTCAATTTTACTAAGTGTTCATAGAAATGCAAATTAATACCATGACATGCCATCCCTTTCCATTAGATCAGGAGTTAGCAAGCTCTCTGTTAAAGGGATAGATATTAAATATTTTAGGCTCTGTGGCAAAGTGAAGGCTACTTTGTAGTTATGTATACAACTATTTTGGAGAAGGCAATGGCAACCCACTCCAGTATTCTTGCCTGGAGAATCCCAGGGACGGGGGAGCCTGGTGGGCTGCTGTCTATGGGATCGCACAGAGTCGGACATGACTGAAGTGACTTAGCAGCAGTAGCAGCAGCAGCATACAACTATTTTAAATGTAACCATTTAAACATTTTTAAACCATTACTAGTTTACAGATTTATAATAAATGATAGTGGGTCAACTCCTCCATTAAACAAATTTTTAAAAGCTTAATAATAGCAAGTGATAATGAAATGTAAGTAAGAGTGCCCTGTAATTGGGAAGGTTTATTGGTGCAACAGCTATGGAGAATGATATGGTATTACTTATGAAAAATAAAAATGTTCACACCCTATAACCCAGTATTTTCACTATTTGATATTCCTCCTAGAGAAGCAGTTGCACATACACACAAGAAAGCATGTGCAAAATGTCTACTGTATCATGATGTACTTTATGAAACACTGGAAAAATCTAAGTGTCCATCATCAGAAAATGGCTAAATAATCTGACTGGGATATATTTGTGTTATTTTTCTAAATGTATCAGCAACTAAAAACAAAAAACAACCAGCTCTATATAAGTATGGAAAAATGCTGAAGACATACTGATAACTCTCTAAAGAAAATTATAGAACATACAAAAGAAACATAAAATAATTTTATGCTAAGAATGCATAAAATAATAGTTATCTACTTTCTATAGGATAAAAAATGAGAGCCATAGGTATAGGGGATATGTTTGGAGTGACAGGCTAAACCCGTAACTCTCATACTTTCAAGCAGTAGGAAGAGACCCAGGTTCTAAGAATGCTTCCAGGGCTGCTGTATTTCTGGGGGGTTTGATATTTTATAAGAAGAAAGTATTCATACTTCATTTGTTTTTAATTAAAAATTTAAAAGCATATATAAAACATTTTGAGAACTGACACAGAAAAGTGAGAAAATATTCAGCTATAATAAGTTTAAATATCATAGCTAAAAATTCTACGTGTACATTAAAACATATATAGGTTCTGAAATATGACTTGAGAGTAAAATTCACTAAACATTTGGAATCCCAATATGCAAAGTTCAAAATTTAATGTCAATGAATGAACGGTTCTGATCTCCAAGAGTTGAACGTAAGTCACTAGGGCTTTCCAACTAAGTACATTTATTTCATACTTAAGATAATGAAGGGGCTTATGACATGCCACCTCAAAATATGCCACTTTGGCATACTAAATATTTTGAACTGAGACACCTGAGAAAGAACAAACACAGGAAGAGTTTGCCCTTCCTACCAAAAATAGGTCATAAAACGTCCCATGAGAAGGATGCCTTCCTGGTACCAAAAAGAATAGAGAATAACGTCCTGTTAATCAGAAACAGGGAGCCAGTGCTAAAATGGTTCTGCATAAACAAGCTTATTAGTAGTAAAATAACCCTGATAATCCATTGGTTTTTGTCTTACCCTCATAAGTATCTCTTAGTCACTTCCCCACAATTTGTTGCCTCTACCGAGCCCAAATCTTTAAGATCTGGAAAATACCATTATTTTTTTAACAAATAACTACTCTATTCTCACTCTGGAGCATTTCTGATGATGGGGATACAGCAGAAAACAAAGATATAGTAAAAGGTAAACTTTCTTACGTTGCAGCATTGTTTATACTCATTCCCTCTTAAAGATTTTTTTTTTAATTTAAACAAAATCTTGAACTTTTTATTCTGTATTGGGGTATAGCTGATTAACAATGTTATGATAATTTCAGGTGAACAGCAAAGCGAGTCAGCCATACATATACAAGGACCCATTCTCCCCCAAACCTCCTTCACCTCCAGGCTGCCACATAACGTTGAGTAGAGTTCCACGTGCTATAAAGTAGATCCACGCTGGTTATCCATTTTATATACAGTAGTGTGTACATGTTCATCCAAAACTTCTATGATTTTTAACTACCCTGTTCAAATACGATTAAAGCCTGCCCTCAGGCTGAAGGCCACAAAATAGAATCTGACCCATTAGATCCTCCCCCGCTCCATGTAATTCAGACTACCCTGTAGTAAAAGCTTAACTAAAAAGAGACTTGCTAACAGGTTTTTCTGTTCTTGGCTTGGCTGAGTGATGCAAGGACATGGAACTGATTCTTGAAAAGTTCTTGGAAATTTATAATTTTGCATAAAGGATTTTCCTCTTGTGTACTTTTGAACCTAAAAGCCATAGTACTAGTAATGTAGTTAAATGTAGGAGAGGTAACATCTCATTTAAATATTCTAATTCATATATTCCCGTTTAGAAATAGTTATTAATGGACATGTACTGGAAAACATGGTATAGAACTTATAAGAAGGAAATAAAAGTGATACTGTTATGAAAAAATAGGTCACCTTACTGTGTGAAGAGGCTAAGTAGTGTATTCCCTCCTTATCACAGAGACAAGAAAACTATGGTAGCAGTAGTAAGGATTTCATTTGTCCAGGAAAAGAAAACAAATCTCATTTGATTAAAACTAACAGTTCTGAAAAAATTATTATCTAGCCTTTCTGATAATCTCAATTCTCCAATGATAGAAAAAAAATGGCTAAGAACTACCACTCTAGACCTAATTACAACCAGGAGAGGTATTATTTAGTGATAGGGAAGTGATAAAAAATCTTGGAAAAAATAAATCCTGTCATCTTAGATCATAATACCTATAGTATACAGTGTTGGGCAAAGCCTATAAAAATAGCCCACAGAGACAGATAGATACATTTCAAAAATAATACCATAATTCATGGTTCCATTGTACATGGTTCTAAGCATGATGCTTGACTCAAGATAGTCAAAAAGCCCTTACTGATGCAATTCCAGTTACAGAATGGCAAATCATCTTAAGTAAAAGAAATAAAAAGGAAATGCATCCAGTAAGCATATGTCCCAAGAATGGAAAAAAAATAACTAATAACTGAGGATATATATGAAATCATGGCATTATGGAGCCTAAGTCCAAAGAAAGTGGACTTAGAGTTGTTCAGTGTTAAGGGCAACAAAGACTTTAAAAAAATATAATTTCACAAATAAGGCAAACAAGTGAGGGCCAAGACCACTGCAAGGGACAAAAGGTGTTAAATTGAAGTTTGGCAGAAAGAAAACAGAACATCTAAATTCCTGCTTTTGCTTCTGATTTCTCTGCCAAGTATAGAACAAGCATTCCTAAGGGAATACAAAATCCAAGGGTAGTAAAGTTGTTTTTATATGAATTCAACTCATTTGGCTTAGATGAATTGTATCCCAAGGCTCTAAGAGAATTTATAAGTGAAATCATCCTTGTTTTATGGGAAATCTTAAAGAAGGGCAAAGGAAACAGAAAACTGGAAGGAAGCCAACATCAGCCCCACTTTCAAGTGGAAAATGACAGGTCTGGCAAACAAACCACTGGATACAAGGATGGATTGCTAAAGGAATGGGTGGTGAGTACCTAGAGGAGATGGCAGTCATCATAAAATGTCTAAGAATGTCTTGTCACATTCTACTTAATGTTTTGCTCTGAGACGATTACAGGACTTGTCTAACATGAGAATGTAGGACACAAAGTTTATGGGAACTTCCGCAAGCCCGCTAACAATCAGATAGTTTTCTTTTTAGATACTTTAGCATAGAATGGAGAACTATGGATTGAATGCTAAAAGAGATTATCAGATTAGTAACTGGAGGGTGTATTTTAGGAAAAGAGTAGTTGGACTGTGAAGAAGGCTGAGTGCCAAAGAATTGATGCTTTTGAACTGTGGTGTTGGAGAAGACTCTTGAGAGTCCCTTGGACTGCAAGGAGATCCAACCAGTCCATTCTGAAGGAGATCAGTCCTGGGTGTTCTTTGGAAGGAATGATGCTAAAGCTGAAACTCCAGTACTTTGGCCACCTCATGCGAAGAGTTGCCTCATTGGAAAAGACTCTGATGCTGGGAGGGATTGGGGGCAGGAGGAGAAGGGGACGACAGAGGATGAGATGGCTGGATGGCATCACTGACTCGATGGACGTAAATCTGAGTGAACTCCGGGAGTTGGTGATGGACAGGGAGGCCTGGCGTGCTGCGATTCATGGGGTTGCAAAGAGTCAGACATGACTGAGTGACTGATCTGATCTCTGATCTGAGTGATTTGGGTAGTAATGAGTTGGTGTCCACCCACAAAGTAATGTTGACAAGTGTTAAGGGTTTAACTGTCTGCCCCACCAAAATAAGCCGAAGTCCTAGTCCCTGTACCTAGGAATGTGACCTTATTTGGAAATAGGGTATTTACTATTGTAATCAAGTTAATATAAGATCATTAGAGTAGGCCATAACACAATATGTCTGCTGTCCTTATGTTGTTGCTGTTCAGCTGCTAAGTCAAACTTTTTTTGCAACTCCATGAACTACAGCATGCCAGGTTTCCCTGGCCTTCACTGTCTCCCAGAGTTTGATCAAACTCATGTCCGTTGAGTCAGTGATGCTACCTACCATCTCATCCTCTGCCGCCCCCTTGTCCTATTGCCCTCAACCTTTCCCAACACCAGGGTGTTTTCCAATGAGTTGGCTCTTCGCATCTGGTGGCCAAAGTACTGGAGCTTCAGCTTCAGCATGAGAAGCGTTTAATACTGAGTGAAGACAGAGATACACAGGACCAACACCATGTAAAATTGGAGACAGAGACTGAAATGCTACACCTGCAAGGTAATGCATGCCAAGGCTTGCCTGCAAACCAGCAGAAACTAGGACGAGGCAAGGAAGGATTCTTCTCTACCAGCTTCAGACAGCATGGCCCAGTCAACACATCATTTCAGACATCTAGTACTCAGAACTGTGAGAGCATAGACTTCTGCTGTCTAGGTCACCCAGGGGGTGGTATTTTGTTACAGCATCCCTAGGAAACTAATCACAGGTGTATCCCAGAATTGGGAGCCTGATTCTGACTCTGTCCATTCAACATTCCAAAAAGAACTGTGAAGATAATAGACATGCTAAAAAGGCTACTGAATAAACGTTGTAAGAATAAAAATGTACTTAAATAAAAATAATAACGTAACCCATTTAAGGGTGTTTCATCACCATTTAAAAATAGAACTACACAAGTACATGCAGAATTTACATTTCCAAGTTTTTCTTACCCAGGAATTCAAGAAAAGTCATTTTTTCTCTTAATAAATTAATGATGGATCTTTCCACCATTCTAACAACCAGAACTGGCATAGAATGTTTCATTCCAAATACAATGCATTAAAGAAGCTTGAAAAATGAGTCCCAGTTCCGAGGAAAGTAATCAAAAGAAATGATTTCAAAATCATGCCATATCAAAGTTTAAAAAAAGTGACAAAGTGACAGAGTTTAGTGTAGAGAAGACATGACTCAAAGCAGATACCACACTGCCTACAAACACTGAAGCAGCACCAGACGGTTTCTCCGTAACCTCAGGAGGCCTTACTAGTTTTCAAGGACTCTCACATTTCTTATTACTAAGGTGCAACAAGCAGTGTGCTACCTGCAGTTTATATCAATAATTAAAGTGTCACATTGTGGCTAATCACATAAATGCAATTTTCAATTAATCCCGAGACACCTTTCCCCACACATCCTAACATCCCTGAAATTAGCAGAGGTCTTAAACAATCAAAGATTGACAGGTGATAGTCATAAAGGAGTTTTCATCAACTGTGCGTGGACAAACTCGCGCATAGCTTTGCTGTTCAGTTGAGAAATGTGCATTGCCGAGGCATCACCTGCTGAGTTCCACTGTCATTTAAAATGATTTCAGAAATACTCTACTTTGATTTAACAATGAAATGAAACTCTTGCATATGAAGAAAGGCATGGGAACAGAGCAAAAATGTGTATGATTGAGGAGCGAATATTAAATAGTAAAGTAAATATTAATCTTGGAAGGTATAATTGCAATTCCGTGGTTTTTTTGCAATGGAACAATCAAATTCTTTACTAGATTTAGGAAAATATGAAGCATGTTGGTATGTTTTGTAACCGATTTACATGCAAAAAAATTGCCTATCTCTTGGTAAGAGATACAATTAAAAGCAAGATGTACTGGCTGTATTTATTAGAATAGCTGAAAGAATATTCCAAACAAAAAGAGGCTGGTGTGATCCTTCCATGCCTCAAACAGCATACTAAGGCACTATATCGTAGTTTAATTGGTAGTATTTTTGTTCTAAGTGATATGTAACTAATGATACATTTTATGATTTATAATCATAGACAATAAAATATGACACTTTTTATTTATACAGAACTTATAATTTACAAAGCATTCTCATGAATATCATTTTAGTTGACCTCAATAGATACATGAAATAAGCAGTCTATTTTTTTACAACCATTTAGGCTCAGAGGGTAAAGAATCTGCCTTTGCAGGAGACACATCTGACATGCAGGCCTGATCCCTGGGTCAGGAAGATACCCTGGAGAAGGAAGTAGCAACCGACTTCTGTATTCTTGCCTGGAGAATCTCATGGACAGAGGAGCCTGGCAGGATATAGTCCAAAATGTTGCGAAGAATCAGATAGGACTGAGTGACTAAACACACAACAGAGGAGAAAACTAAGCTCAATAGTTAATTAATTTGCTTATGGTCACATGTTTGACACATGGCAAAACTGAAACTAGGGTCAAAGACTCCTAATTCCTATTTCAGGGCTTTTTCTATTTAAAAAAAAAAATGATGCATTCATTTTTTTTCCTGGATATATTTATGTAAGTTAAGATCCAATGAAGATAACTTCTATAATATATAAAAATTCTTACTTTGCCTTTCGATAACCAAAAAATAAAAACGAAAATCTAGTGAAGAATTTATCTTTTCAAAATCATTTTCTCTTTTTACCTAGCACAAAGATAGGCTCAGAACATATAACTTCTGCAGGAAGTTGCTGCAAGTGATACAAACGAAAAAACCCAACTCTCTCTCCTGGGAAAGAATGAATAGCTTTGCCATTTTACCTCCACTAAAAATAATATAATTCTGAAATTAAATATTATTAACAAAATTTCATAATCTAGGCTTACACAAATGCATGACTACAACCAAACAGAATATGTAATTTCCAAATATCTGTCTGTCCTTTGAGGCAAATATTAATCTCTAACATACCTCCTTGACATAAAGCATACAAAATATTCTGATTCTTGGATTTAAAATGTTAAAGAACCATGGTGTATTAAAGTTTTGGATATTATCACAAATCTCACTTAATCATCTTATTCATACTATATCTTAATCTTGACAACAATCCTGTGAAATATTATCGCCATCACCAACACCACCATTATTATCATCAACATCATTATGAAATCATCATCGCCATTATTACACTATTACCATCACCACACCACTGTCACTGCCGCTGGACAGAGGAAGAGACCGAGGCTCAGAGTAATAATACTTGTAACCAAAGTCACTCTGCCAACAAGTGGATTGTTTCTACCTTTTGGTTACCATGCATAATGGTGCTATGAATACTGGTGTCCAAGCATCTGTCTGAGTTCCTGCTTTTTATTCTTCCAATTATGTATCTAAGAGTGGAATTGCTGGATCATACGGTGGTTCTATGTTTAACTCTTTGAAGAACTGCCAAACTATTTTCCACAACAGCTGTACCATTTTTATATTCCCGCTAGCAAAGCACAAGGGTTTGAATTTCTCCATATCCTCTCCAATACTTATATTTTCTGGGTTTTGTTTTTCTTGATAATAGCTATCCTGATGGACACGAAGTGGTATCCCACTGTGGCCACTGTCCATTTTTAAAGAGGTCACTTTTCTTTTTTCAGATCATGTTTGTTGAGTTGTAAAAGTTCTTTATATATTCTAGATATTCCTTTTAATCAAACAACATCTGTCACATACTGATAATGCCCAACATAAGACTGATATGACAGAATTCCCTACAGTGGCTTCCATTTCAACATTACCATAGAACTACATGTTTAAAGGGGAAGTCACATGTTGGGTGAGACGCATTTTTACTAAGTTTACTAAACAACCATGGTGTGTCTATGGTCAGCATTCAGAACAAATGCAGCCGCAGTTCCCACCGTGGCTCTGTGTGCACACTGTACTCCCACGTGTGAATTTTCATTTTTTAAGATCTGCTACTTTAAGAGCCCAGAAATTACTTTAAAATTCACAGTAGATTAGAAGCAGACATTTGGTTATTAATGAAGAGCTCTGAGATGACAATTTTGTAAAACCATAGGGTGGTGGGAAATGGTGTTTTATTAAATGCTGCAAAACCTCTAGGTACAAAATGGGCAGGGGTCGGGGGGGGCTGTCTCTGTGAGTGGGTAAATGATGCTTTTCCATTTCCTTATCTTAGGACGTGTCAGGGCAGTGCTAAGGAGTCCCATTCAAATTCAGCAGCCGAGGACAGCCCAGATGGAATACAAATAGACGCAGGAGAAGTGGAGCAGGGTTAGTGAAGTGTGCAGTTGGCGAGATTGATGTCGATACTCTTCACTGCCAAGTGAAATGCCAATAATGCTTGTATAGCATTTTGTGAGGGCAATGGGAGTATCGATTTCTGAGCAATAATAAAGAATGAAGCCGCTCTCTCAGGTATAAAAATATTGGCAACTGTTACAAAGAATTGACTCATAGGAGCCCAAGTGCTGGCCTATCTTAATACAAATAATTCAGGCTTCAGACGGGATTTCAAGAGCAGCCAGGCATGGTTCTCAGGCACTGACTCTACTATTAATTTACCTGAGGCTTTCACGGGCCTCCCAGCCAATGAGTCAATTGGTCTTAGTAGAGCAGGATCTAAATGGATTCCTGAGGTCTCACTGAGGGTTGAGAGAAAACAACAAAAATGAAGAAAGAAAGGAAGTAAAAACAAAGACTGTAAAATTTTTACACATACATTTTTAAAGTTACAGATTCTATTGGTGTTTCTTTCTGAAAATGAAGTAATGCATCCATGTGGCAACCACCTAAACAAAGAACACTATATGAGCTTTTAAACACATTTCAGTTAGAGGTGCTATTTCCAAGAAGAGTGTTTTATGCTATGGATTACAATAAGTCTCACATACTGAAACCAAAATGTAACACTTGCAAATGTACAGACCTATTACATTTAATGATATCATATAGTTGGCAAGAAAACTTACAAACATTCTAAGTTTACGCAGAACTGGAAAATTGGCTGGAGAAGAGATACAATATTCCACTCCCACAGTCACCCACTCCTAAATCAGAGTGACCTCTCAGAGAAATAAAAATAAATCATCACCACTGGGACACCTAAATGTCTTAACAGCTTTTGCAGATGGTAAAAAAGATCTTGGTCTCATATGAACTCAGTACCTGGCCTAGGGATTAGAAACCTATTTGAAACAATGAATCTTTAAAATACAGAACCATGAGCAATGGATAATTTTTAATAACTGTATGTATATATAAATGTATATGTGTGTATATATATGCACACACACATACACTTATATATGTATGTGTGTGTGTATATATATTATATATATATATAATATATGTACACACTTATAAAAACTGGTTTCGGCCCAATTATCTATCCCTATAGGAGAAAGGTATTTTGAGAGTTAGAAAAAAAAAGATTGGCCCTTAAAATTTATCCTTTCTCAGATGGTTTTTGGTTTTTCCCAAACTTGGTAATGTGCAAGTAGTTTGTATTTTTTAGTTTTGTATTTGTTTTGTTTGTTTGCTAGTCTGCTAATGATCACTCCTAAGAACACATGTGCAAAAACAACTGTACTCAGAATTAATTTTGAAAAAAGAACATGTGCAATGTGAGAATTAACATACACTGAACTGAGAAAGTGATAAGCTGATACAAGCTCCATGTGAATCATATCAGGCACTGGGAGCTAAGTCAGCTTGTGAAATAACCCACATTGGCTTAAAGTGAGTTCTGCAGAAGAACAGATTTCCCTAATATAGTTTAAAAGCCTCTGGCCAAGGCAGACTCTTTTAAATGCCCAAAGTTGTTGTCCAAGGTAAAGGAAACAGCTATTGTCTCTTGTTGCTGGTAGGAATGGTGTAATTTCCCCACAGGCAACATCTCACAAAGTTTTAACAGGTTGCTTAATACAATTCTGAAGCTGTACATATAAACATGGATTTCACAATGATTCAACCATGAGATTGTTCACAGCTGTGTTATTTATAACACTGAAAAATTGAAGGAAAAATACCTAAATGTCAACAACAGGAAACTGAGCAATTTTAAGTGAAAAAGGCTTCAACACTTACTTAAAAAGGAGGAAGATCTATAGCCACTATGACTGACTCTGCAGGTTACTCACTGTCAATATTATCTCACCTCATAAGATGAATAAACTCTTGAATGTGTTAATCCAGCCACCCCTCACCCATGTAACTCAGAAAAGTTGACCCTCTGTCCAGTTCCAGGGAGTGATCATCCTTAGTATAAGCCAGCCAGATTCATCTCTTAACCTTTAAGAATGATGAAAGAAATAAATTTCTTTACTGCTTAGGACAGTTTGCCTTGAAACTTTCTGCTATCAACAGATTATCATGTTTATAATAGCATAACCATATTTATGCTATATAACATATAATAGTTAAATGCATCCTCAATAATAGTTCTTTTTAATATATTTCTTTCAATACCAAGAATACAAAACAGTATATATCCTCTGACTCTCCTTTTGTAATCAAATGTTATACAAATATAATCCAAAATACTGATTATCTTGCAGAGTGATAGTGATATGATACATGACTTTATGTGTGTGTGTCTATGTACTCTAAATTTACTATTTCAAATATGTATTGTAATTGAAATAAGAAGAAAAGCAATTTTTAAAATCCCTACCATGATTAGTTAACAAATAATTTGCTGGTTATATTTGCTTATCCGGTTCTATAGCAACTAAGAATCAGGGATTACTAGCTATATTTTAAAGAAAAAGATAATAAGGTTCAAAAAAAATCAAATTTTGCTTCCATAGCAGCAGGTATCATTTAGAATTAGGTACCCCACTGAAGTCTTGGTCTGTGCAGCAGATACCAGATGAGAAGATACATATTATCTAAAATTGAAAACATTGTCCTGTTGCTATTTTGATATAATAATATAGCTTCATTATTTCATTAATTTATTAAAAACATTTATTGAGCATCTGTTGTGTTCCAGGCAACATGCTAGCTAGGCAGAGAGATGATAAAGATGAATGAAAAATGGTCTCCTCCCTGCAGAAGCTCACAGTCAAAAGGGCAAAACAGGCATGTAAAGGTTTACAGAATAGTAAGATATTGTTGAAACAGAGGCATGAGAAAAGTAAGTGGAAACACGAAGAAGAAAGTGATTAGTTCTAATTATGCAACAGGGAAGACATGCAAAGACAACAGCATTAGGTCTGGGTTTTAAATAATTAGTAGAAACTACCCATGGATTGGAGGAAGTAATCCCACCAAAGACAAAACAAAGTACGGTTATATATAGGGTGTCCTGTGAAAGTCCAATAGGTTGATTTGACTGCAATATGTCAAATGTAGTGGATAATAGGAAAAGAAGTTGAAAAAATAAAATGTGTATCCATTTAATCTTTAGGCAATGGGGTACTTCCAAAGGTTTCTGAAGCAAGTAAATGACATGACAATACCTCTGTCTTAACATTGGAAGGTAATCTGAAGGAAAATGTGAATGCAGAGTGTTTTCCGGGGGAGATACCACAATAGTCCAGGTAAGATATTTATAATGAGAATGTAAACTGGGGCAGCAATAACAAAACTGGAGATGAATATAGAAGGAAGGGAGGTATTAAAGGTAGAATTGATGTTGTGTGGTGGCAACTGAGGTGGAGAGCAAGAACTAATGATTCCAACTTGCTAACTCAAGGACTAAGAAGATTGTAAGGATCTTAAATCAAAAAGGAAACACAAAAGGAGATGACTTGGAAGGGAAAAAATGTAATAAGCCTGGTTTTCGAAAGCAGTGACTAAATTCCTGAGGGACAGCAGGTAAAAATGGCTCACAAGAATTTGATAACATCTTTAATGATTTAGTTTCCCTCTTTCTCAAATGAAGAGCTGTATCTACAAATTATATCCAAGTTTTAAAATATCATTTAAGAGGAGATATATAAAAATTCTTCTTGACACTAGTCTAAAGCAGCAGCAGGGGAAAAAGGCCACTTATTTTAGGAATGGAATGAGGAAAAATCTACAGGGATTTATCAAAACCCAAAGCCTATTCCCAGTTTGAGAATGAAGTTTGAATTTACAATACTCATCTGCTCTGTAAAACACAAGCTATAACATTAACGTAACACTTTCTACAGGGTCATTGGAATGCCTGCAGCTCTGACAAAACCAAAACCAACCTCCTCTGAAGAAACGCTTTCACATCTCGGAGTTCATGAGATTCCTCCAGAATTGTTACCCCACTTGCATAATTGTAATCAATAAAAATTTACAATCAAGTAAGCACTAGAGGGAAAACCTAAAATAGAAGAAGAAAACAGATAAATAAGTATCCTCAAGTGTTTGAAATAAAAGAATAATTGGAAAATGATTATAAAGATACATAGGTAGATAAGAGACAAATAAAAAACCTAGAACACATGAGGAAAGATTAGAACACTATAATAATGAATAGACTTGAAACAGAACTACAGTGAAGAGACTGCCATTGAAATTACCCTCACTTTCATAGATATGTCAGAGTAAGTTAAACTGTGAGTGATGAAGTACAAAACTGAATTATAATGGGAGTAATATCAAAATTTGGGGGAAGGAGCTAAAGTCATATTTAGCAGAATATTTATAGTCCTGGTATTACATATTAGTAAGCAAGGAAGAATTAAATATTATCTTAGTTAAATTATCAACACAAGATGTTTGAAAAGTAAGTAAACCTAAGGAAAGTAAAAGAATTAAAGGCAACATAGGAATTAATGAATAGGACAAACAATAGAAAGAATCACAAAAAATATTTTTTAATGAAAGCAACAACAAAATGATAACCACTAACATAAGTAGTGTAAAGCATATACTCTGAAAACTAAAAAATATTGTCAAAAAAAGTAGAGAGGATCTGACAAATGGAAAGACATCACACATTCATGGATAGAAAGACTCAGTATGGTTAAGATGGTAGTACTCCTCAATTAATTTTATTGTCAATTGATTTTCAACGTGTTCCAAGACAATTAAATGGGGAAGGAAAATCTTTACAACAAATGGTGCTATGAAAACCACATATCCACATGCAAAAGAAAGAAAAAAATTTGGACACCCTACATCACACCATATGTAAAAATTAACTCAAACTGTAATCAAAGATCAAAATGTAGACGCTAAAAGAATGAAATTCTTAAGGAAAAAATTGTAGGCATAAATCTTCATGACCTCGAATTAGGCAATGCTTTCCTAGGTAAGACATCAAAATCACATGCAGCAAAAGAAACCATCACCACAACCAATTTCAGAACATTTTCATCACCCCCCAAAACAACTCCATATCCATTAGCAGTCACTCCCATTATCCCCTACCCCTTCAGGCCTAGGCAACCACCAATCTACTTTCTGTCTCTAGGACTTAATCTGGAAATTTCATATGAATAGAACCAAACAATATGTGCTGTCCTGTGCTAAGTCACTTCAGGCATGTCTGACTGTTTGCAACCCCATGGACTGTAGCCCACCAGGCTCCTCTGTCCATGAAATTCTCCAGGCAAGAACACTGGAGTGAGTAGCCATTGCATTCTCCAGGGGATCTTCCCAACCCAGGCATCAAATCTAAGTCTCCCAAGTTTCAGGCAGATTCTTTAACATCTGAGCCACCAGGGAAGCCCAAGAATTCTGGAGAGGGTTAGCCTGTCCCTTCTTCAGGAGCTCTTCCAGACCCAAGGATTGAACCAGGATCTCCCGCATTGCAGGCGGATTGAGTTCTTTGCAAAACTCGGATTCTCTGTGGTTGCAGCTGTACTGCTCAGTGACCAAGACAGCTCTCTAGTTTTGTATCTCTGTGCCCTAGATAAATGGGAAGGGAATGGAGGGGGATGAGGCACTTGCTGGACTCATACTCATGTTGGAAACCTGAATGAATACTAGAGCTAAATCTGACACTCCTTCTAAAAGTGGAGCAGTTTGAGTTAAAATCAAAGACATGCCAAGAAAAAGAGGAATAATAGCTAATGTTTTCAACATACTTTGAAGGAAAAAAGCAGGTTAGAGAGGCAGGTACAGTATAGTACCAGTTAGGCAAATTACCTTAGTAGAGATATGTGACATATTTATTAAAATATGAAAAATTGTTATCTCCAGGTACTGGGACCTAGGATGATTTTTTTTAACTTTTTCTTTATAATGTTCTGAATTGCTTAGTTTTATTTTCAACAAGCATGTATGAGTCTTTGCAAAATAATAAAGTTATTAAAAAGTAAACTAATACAAGCCAAAGAAAAAAAAACCCAAAATAGTAGCTGAAAGTAATGACCAAATGGATCATATAATGAGGAAAATATATTGCGTGGCTGCTATGAGAGAGGTTCAGAGAAAAAGATAATTTTGTCTCAACATAATTAAACCAAATGGCTAAAAGAGTTAAGCTGTATGTTTGCCATGGAGAAGGCAATGGCACCCCACTCCAGTACTCTTGCCTGGAAAATCCCATGGACAGAGAAGCTTGGTAGGCTGTAGTCCATGGGG
>NW_011494870.1:3933569-3934312 GCF_000754665.1 Bison bison bison
CAAGTTCCTATGCAATATTCAATATATCAGCAAATCTGGAAAACTCAGCAGTGGCCATAGGACTGGAAAACATAAGTTTTCATTCCAATCCCAAAGAAAGGCAATGCCAAAAAATGTTCAAACTACACTACAATTGCCCTCATTTCACATGCTAGTAAGATCATGCTCAAAATTCTTCAAGCTAGGCTTCAGTAGTACATGAACCAAGAACTTCCAGATGTACAAGCTGGGTTTAGAAAAGGCAGAGGAACCAGGGATCAAGTTGACAACATTCACTGAATCACAGAGAAAGCAAGGGAATTCCATAAAAACATCTACCTCTGTTCCACTGAGTAAGCTAAAGCCTTTGACTGTGTGGACCTCAACAAACTGTGGAAAATTATTAAAGAGATGGGAGTAACAGATACCTCACCTATCTCCTGAGAAACATACAAACTTCTTGTGTACGGGTCAAGAAGCAACAGTTAGAACCAGACTTGGAGCAACAGACTGGTTCAAAATTGGGAAAGGAGTACGTCAAGGCTGTATATTGTCAGCCTACTTGTTTAACTTCTATGCAGTGTGTTAGTTGCTCAGTTGTATCTGACTCTCATACAGAGATGATACCACTCTAATGGCAGAAACTGAAGAGGAACTAAAGAGCCTCTTGATGAGGGTGAAAGAGAAGAGTGAAAAACCTGGCTTGAAACTCAACATGCATAAAACTAAGATCATAGCATCCAGTCCCATCACATCATGGACAA
>NW_011494870.1:3934412-3934786 GCF_000754665.1 Bison bison bison
AAGTTTTCATTCCAATCCCAAAGAAATGCAATGCCAAAAAATGTTCAAACTACACTACAATTGCCCTCATTTCACATGCTAGTAAGATCATGCTCAAAATTCTTCAAGCTAGGCTTCAGTAGTACATGAACCAAGAACTTCCAGATGTACAAGCTTGGTTTAGAAAAGGCAGAGGAACCAGGGACCAAGTTGACAACATTCATTGAATCACAGAGAAAGCAAGGGAATTCCAGAAAAACATCTACCTCTGTTCCATTGAGTAAGCTAAAGCCTTTGACTGTGTGGACCTCAACAAACTGTGGAAAATTTAAAGGATGGGAGTAACAGATACCTCACCTATCTCCTGAGAAACATACAAACTTCTTGTGTACGGG
>NW_011494870.1:3934886-3945776 GCF_000754665.1 Bison bison bison
ACTCTAATGGCAGAAACTGAAGAGGAACTAAAGAGCCTCTTGATGAGGGTGAAAGAGAAGAGTGAAAAACCTGGCTTGAAACTCAACATGCATAAAACTAAGATCATAGCATCCAGTCCCATCACATCATGGCAAATCGAAGGGAGAAAAGTGGGAATAGTGACAGATTTTCTTTTCTTGGGCTCCAATCACTGTGGACTGTGACTGCTGCCAAGAAATTAAAAGATGCTTGCTCCTTGGAAGGAAAGTGATGACAGACCTAGATAGCATATTTAAAGCAGAGACATCACTTTGCTGACAAAGATTCATATAGTAAAAGCTATGTTTTTCCAAGTAGTCATTCACAGACGTGGGAGTTGGACCATAAAGAAGGCTGAGCACTGAAGAATGGTGCTTTCAAATTGTAGTGCTGGAGAAGACCCTTGAGAGTGCTTCAGACTGTAAGGAGGTCAAACCAGTCAATTCTAAAGGAAGTCAATCCTGAATATTCATTGGAAGGACTCATGCTGAAGCTCCAATACTTTGGCCACCTGATGTGAAGAACCGACTCACTGGAAAAGACCCTGATGCTGGGAAAGATCGAAGGCAAAGGGAGAAGCGAGTGGCAGAGGATGAGATGATTAGATGGCATCACCAGTTCAATTGACATAATTTTGAGCAAACTTCAGAAGATAGTGGAGGACAGAGGAGCCTGGCATGCTGTAGTCCATGGGGTTGCAAAGAGTCAGACACAACTTGGTGACTTAACAACAACATCTATTAGAGAATTCTGTTCAGGAATCATTAAAATAGTTGAAATAGCATGAAAATATTACTTCCATGAATTTCATTTAGGTCCCTATATCTTAGTATTTCAATAAAATTATTTCACTCACTCAAAGTTCGTATAAGAAAATAGGGGTATTTTAACAAAATTATTTATTTCATTCTTCAGTTCCAGTAAAATAGTGTGCTAATACTTCAACTACAGAGTCAATGAAGCTAGCATTGGGAAACATGGCAGCATGGAAATAAACACAAAATACCCTTATAGAGGAAAAAAGTGCTTTATAAAACTGTGTGTGTGTGTGTCAGTCACTCAGTCATGTCTGACTCTTCGCGACACCATGGACTATAGCTCTCCATGCTCCTCTGGCCATGGGGTTTTTCCAGGCAAAAATACAAGAGTGGGTTGCCATTCCCTTCTTCAAGGGATCTTCCCAACCCAGGTATTGAACCTGTGTCCCTGTGTCTCCTGTATTGGCAGACATATTTCTTACCATCTGAGCCACCAGGGATGCCCCCTATAAGACTGTTCATAGACTATTATATCATCTGTGCAAAAACAAACAGCAAATGAATAGACAGATATATCATATAATATTACATCAGAAAATATCCTTTGGAATTCATAAGAAATTATTAACAATGCTTACTTTTGAACAATAAGATAAGGCATATGGTAGTGGCCATTGGTAATGAGAAATCTCAATTTTTTTACTTTTTGCTGCCATTCACATTTTTACAATGAGAGTATATCATTTACTCAATTGAAAGAAACGAGGAAAGAAGGGAGGATGAAGCAGGGAGGAAAAGGGTCAAGTAGGAGAGAAAGGGTGGGAAGGAAGGTGGGAAGGGAGGGAAGAAAGTAGGTATAATTATTAAAATGAACAGCAAGTTTGGATGCCAGCAAATGGAATCTAAACTGAAGAATTATAGGTAATAAAACATGCATCCCTAGGGGAAAGAACTATGGATATCAAGGAAAGTGTCACTTAATCTTGAGTACAACAAAAGAAACCTGTTGTTCAGTTGTTAAGTCATGTCTGACTCTTTGTGACCCCATGAACTGTAACAGGCCAGCCTCCTCTGTCCTCCACTATCTCCTGGAGTTTTCTCAAGTTCATGTCCATTGAGTCGGTGAGGAAGCTGACCAGAACTGTCAATTTTGATCAGAGGTTCATCACCAAGACACAAAGTCAGGTGAGCCAAACATCTAGTTATTATAAGCTAAAGTGGCAGATCCAGATTCAGCATGAGCAGCACTAAATGGTGAAAATTTGCCTCATAGGCAGATGGCCAGATCTCCTATCATCCATTACTACTGAACCAGCACCTCTTATTCTGGGTCTCTCATATGATAGCTAAAGGAAGAATAAGAAGTTCAAGCTTGGAACATGGGCTGCTTAGCCTAGCATGAGTGGAAAGCTGAAAATGGAAAACTGCATTATAGCCCCATTCAGGGATGATGTTGAATATCAGTTGTGAGGAGGAATCTTTCTAATGCACAGGGCTTCCCTGGTGGCTCAGACAGTAAAGTGTCTGTCTGCAATGCAGGAGACCCAGGTTCGATCCCTGGGTTGGGAAGATCCCCTGGAGAAGGAAATGACAGCCCACTCCAGTATTCTTGCCTGGAAAATCCCATGGATGGCAGAGCCTGGTAGGCCACTGTCCATGGGGTCGCAAAGAATCAGACACGACTGAGAGAAGGGAAGAAGAAGAAGATCAGTCATCCAATTTGGCAGATAAGAAGTATAGTCTGGAGGAGAGTATATATATGAACAAGGGCAGAATAGCTGGTTGATCAAAGACTTGAAGACGAAGGAGCTCAAGAAGGGGCACAGAGTATCTGTAAAGAGTACCAGGATCTGGAAGTGAGGAAAAGAAATGGGAAGATTTTTATATCACATGTTAATTCTTACTGGAGAGCATTCACTGCAGAACAAGCATTAGAAAAACAAGTACACATAATGACTTGGCCAGTAGACATGAGCCAGCCTTTGCTACTTTCTACTTTAGTGCAATGGGGTCAATTCAACAAGCCTAATCTAGTTACTTTTATTGCTGAAAGCCCAATCTGCCAGTTATAAAGATCAAAAGTAAACCTCTCAAGGAGTCCACTCAGCCCTTTTGCAGCAAATTGATGTCATCAGATTCCTTTAATCCTAGAAAATTAATCTCTGACTAGAACTATCACAAACTTGTCATGAGTCCACTTTTCCTCTCTACAGGACCTCACTGAACATACCACCATGGATTTGCAGTGTGTTTGATCCACTGGTACAATGTCCTAAATAGTATCACATGGGGTCAGGGAATCTATTTTATAGATGGGCACAAGATCATAGGATTTATCACATCCATTCATAACCCAGGAGTTTCTCCCAATAACAGCTTATGGAAGGCACAGCTAAAGCTCCAGCTTAAAATAATACCCTTCAAGGACAGGCAGCCATCCTTCCAGATGCACTGTTAGCTGTGTACAGTTCAATCATGTCTGTCTCTTTGTGACCCCATGGACTGTAACCCACCAGGCTCCTCTGTCCATGGAATTCTCCAGGCAAAAATACTGGGATGGGCAGCCATTCCCTTCTCCAGGGGATCTTCCCAACCAGGGATTGAACCTGTGTCTCCTGCATTGGCAGTAAGATTCTTTATTGTCTGAGCCATCAGGAAACCCCAAGAGGCACTACTCTCTAATAAATCCAATCCAATAAATCCAATCTCTAATAAATATCAATCAAAAGGATTGATATTTTTGGCTACAGAAGTATTTGTTGTGAGAGCTGTCTTGTGAATTGTGGGATGTTTAGCAGGATCCCTGGCTAGAAGCCAGGAACATCCCCACTGCACACTGTGACAAGCAAAATGTCTTCCAGACATTCTTATCTGTCCCTCAAGAAGACAAAATTGTCCTCAGTTAAGAACCAATGCTCTAAATGAACAGTTGTAATCTGTCCCTATAAGTAAAACAACACATTAATTCCAGGGACCAACTCGAGGAATCTGTGCCTCCTGTGCCCCAAATCTGGAATCTACGTGTTTAGAAATCTTGGCTGCCAGAGGAGAAAGATATTTACCAGAGGACACAGCAAAAATTTCCATTACATGTCAAACTATGGTTGTCATCTAGTCAACCTCTGTTTTGATATAAAAGAAAAGGCAATAAAGGAATCAAAATCATTCTGCTAGGGTAATTGACACTGATAATCAGGGGGAGGGAAAGCTTCTGTTACACAGTAGGAACCAGACATAATTAGTTTGGAAAAATGATCTACATGAATGTTTCTTGGTATTTCACCCCTTAATTTTGATGGAAAATGAACAACTTCTTCAGTCACAGCCTGAGAAGGAGCTGGTGACCAGGAGCTCAGATTCATGAACTGCATGCATTGGGTGACTCTACATGGCAAATCTGGTAGAGTCACCCAATGCATGCAGTTCATGAATCTGAGCCCCTGGTCACCAGCTCCTTCTGTAGACTGTAGAACTCTAAGGATTCTACAATAAGCAGTAGAAAAGGGAGACAGTGAATACTGGCAAGTGTGGTAGTTCATCATACTAACTGACCTCTTGTTACATCAAGAAAAGAGGCCCACCAAGTTATTGTAGCAACTTTGGAAAACAGTGTGGAGGTTCCTCAAAAAACTAAAAATAGAATAGTCATATGATCTAGCAATCCCACTCCTGAGCATATATCCAGATAAAACTTTAATTTAAAAGATACATGCACCCCAATGTTCATAGCAGCACTATTCACAATAGCCAAGACATGGAAGCAACTTAAATGTTCCTCAACAGATGAATGAATAAAGAAGACGTGGTATATACATACAATGTAATACTACTCACCCATGAAAAAGAATGAAATAATGCCATTTGGAGCAACATGAATGGACCTAGAGATTATCACTATGTAAAGTAAATCAGAAAAATACCATATATCACTTTAGGTGGAATCTAACATATGACACAAATTTACTTACATGCGAAACACAAATGGACACAGAGAACAGACTTGTGTTTTCCAAGGAGGCAGGAGAGATTGGGGAGAAATTGAATGGGAGTTTGGGGGTTAGCAGATACCAACTAGTATGTATTGCATGGATAAACAATAAGGACCTACTAATAGCACAGGGGACTATATGAAATATCCTATGATAAACCATAATGGAAAAACTATATAAAAAAGAATGTATTTATAAATATATCTGAATCACTGGTGTACAGCAGATATTAACACAATATTATAAATCAACTATCAGTTCAGTTCAGTCGCTGAGTTGTGACCGACTCTTTGCAACCCAATGAACTGCAGCACACCAGGCCTCCCTGCCCATCACCAACTCCCAGAGCCTACCCAAACTCATGTCCATTGAGTTGGTGATGCCATCCCACCATCTCTTTCTCTGTTGTCCCGTTCTCCTCCTGCCTTCAGTCTTTCCAAGTATCAGGGTCTTTTCAAATGAATCAGCTCTTCACATCAGGTGGCCAAAGTATTGGAGTTTCAGCTTCAAAATCAGTCCTTCCAATGAACATCCAGGACTGATCTCCTTTAAGATAAACTGGCTGGATCTCCTTGCAGTCCAAGGGACTCTAAAGAGTCTTCTCCAACACCACAATTCAAAAGCATCAATTCTTCGGCACTCAGCTTTCTTCACAGTCCAACTCTCACATCCATACATGACTACTGGAAAAACCATAGCCTTGACTAGACAGACCTTTGTTGGCAAAGTAATATCTCTTGCTTTTTAATATGCTGTCTAGGTTGTCTAACTTTCCTTCCAAGAAGTAAGCGTCTTTTAATTTCATGGCTACAGTCACCATTTGCAGTGATTTTGGAGGCCCCAAAAATAAAGTCAGCCACTGTTTCCACTATTTCCCCATCTGTTTTCCATGAAGTGATGGGACTGGATGCCATGATCTTAGTTTTCTGAATGTTGAGCTTTAAGCCAACTTTTTCACTCTCCAATTTCACTTTCATCAAGAGGCTCTTTAGTTCTTCAGTTTCTGCCATAAGTGTGGTGTCATCTGCATACCTGAGGTTATTGATGTTTTTTCCGGCAATCTTCATCCAGCCCAGCGTTTCTCATGATGTACTCTGCATAGAAGTTAAATAAGCAGGGTGACAATATACAGCCTTGATGTACTCCTTTTCCTAGTCTTCAGTTAAAAAATAAACTAAAAGAGGTCTACCAAAATCACAGAAGAGTTTATCCCAAAAGTTTTAGCATTTAAAAAAAAAGTAGATCCAAGCAGTGCAAGGTGTGGACTGCAATGGCTACTGTGAAGTTCTGTGGAGACTTCCCACCCGGGGATTTAAGCATTTTTTTTCCCAAGCTGCTGAAAGTAGCAGCTGCCAGCTCTCAGATGAGTCTCTCTTCAGGGACTGTCTGCAGCTGAAGAGAGACCCAAGACCTCGCCAGTGTCCAGTGACTAGATGTGAAGTTTCCCATGGTAACCAAACTGCATATATTCGTGTAACTGATATTCATATTGCTAACAATAACTGATATTCATATTGCTAACAAAACTCCGAGACATCCAGTCATTGCCCCTCAGTGACACCTCAGGATATTCAAGCTCTGGGTCTTTGTTCAGAATTCTTCCTACCACCCTGTAACATCTAACTTAAAGTTCTCTTGTTTTCTCTAACCTCCCAAGAACAATCTTTTAAACTATTTGAAAGAATTCACTTGTCACATGCTCCAAGCTTAATGCTGTTTGAGAAGAAATGTTTATAATTCTATCATTTTTTTCATGGTTACTCATCTGTTTATCTTTGCCCTTTCTACAATTTGGCAATTTCTATTTTCCCAAAAAATCATCCCAGGATCTCAAACATATCTTATAGAGTTATACTTTTTTTCCCTGCATCTCTGGTTATTTCATCATTTTTCCTTTTGATTTAGTATATCGTGCTCTCTGGTTTTCTTCATTGAGCTAGCTAATGGACTGTTTATTTTATTGATTTTTCTCCTTTTCATGATTATCAATTTTGAAATTGAGTTTTTCCTCTCTTTTTAAATTATTTTCTGCTTTCATCTTGATTATTTCCTTCCTTCCACTTTCCTTTGCTTTAATTTGTTGTTCACTTTCTCATTTCTCATGCAGAACATAATTCACTTATTATATCATTTTTTGTTCAGCAAGATGAATATTAAAGGCTTCCCGTTCTTCTCTAAGTTTTGCCTGCATGCCATAGGTCTTGAAAGTACTGTTTTCATTATGATTATTTTCTTATTACTTTGTAATTTTATTTTTAAATTTAACTCTCTTATTTTACCCAAAAGTAACTAAACAGAGGAGATTTTATAAATTACAAAGTAGTAATGATATTTTTGTTGCTATTCATTTTATAATTTCTACATAAGTTGCTATATGATGAGAGATACAGGATAATAATATTTCTAATTTGTTATTTTCTCATGATAAAACATTTGGTTGATAAAAATTTTTTTATCCCATTAATCACTGCTGCAATAGCATCCTGGCTTAATTTGGCTTTTTTCTTTTTTTTTTCTGCTGTGTCCTATAATTTTATTATTTGATCTCTGGTATGATCTCTTTCCTGAGAAGGCAATGGCAGCCCACTCCAGAGTTTTTGTCTGGAGAATCCCAGGGACGGAGGAGCCTGGTGGGCTGTCGTCTGTGGGGTCACACAGAGTCATATACGACTAATGCAACTTAGCAGCAGCAGCAGCAGCATGATCTCTTTCTTCCTCTTACTCTCTCCCCCAAATTTATAAGGCATATATTCTGTTATTAAACTTCACTTTCACATTCCCATTTCTTTTCACCAACTTGAAAAGTGAACTAGAATCAACAGACTCACATTATGAAGATAAGAAAATTACCACAATGAGACTTTTGTGAGTCCATTATAATTAACATTTTATGTGATGTAGATTCTTTCAACATTTGTAACATTTAAATTTTGTTGCACAGCAGTAATTTCAAAATTGTTTTGCTTCAGTTATACATTTAATCAGGTTCATATGTTTTTCACATTTCCATGTTTTGTTTTGATTATTCTCTTGGTTGATTTTATTAACAAGTAATAGACTCATAGGAATTCCATGTATGCTATGTTCTTTGAGTTTTCACACATTTGAAAATCTCATTGTTGCCTTTCTGGAGGATGACATCTTGGTAGGGTATAATATTGTTTGATCCTGCATTTCCCCTTCCAAAATCTATAGACCTTGCTTCATTGTCTTCTGGCACTGAAGGATGCTCAGCCAGCCTTATTTTCCTTTTATAAAGATAACTTTTTATCATCTTTCTGGATAACCATACGTTTCTTTCCTTTTCTTTGAATTGTATAAGCTTTATAAGCTTAAGTCTTCATGGCAATCATTCTTGTTGATTTGTTTTTCCTTTTAAAACACACTGTGACCCTAGCTACATATTCCTATCTCCCTTAATTTCAAGCTGAGAAAATCATGGCTTTATAATATCGTTATTCACAGCTCCTGCTTATTTTCTCTTACAAATCAAATTTAGTTATTCACTCTACCTTTTGGAGGCTTATCTGGCCCAAAAGTGATGTGAAACACATCACTGTTTCACAGTGGATGTGAAACAACTTCTATGACATACTGTTAGGTTAAAAAAAAAAGTACAAAGACTATATATAGTACGCTAACTTTTCTACAGAATTCATATGTGTATTTGCTTATATTTGCAAAAAGACACAACTTGAAGTTTGAATCAGAAACTTATGAATTTGATCACCTAGGGAGAGGGGGATAGGTGGGAGGGATAAGGGAAGGACTGTATACTTGGAATTATATTAATGCTCTGCATATGCAAAAACTAAATTTAAAACAAAAAATGGGAGGAACTCTAAAACTGAATGCCAAGAGAAATAAACACATCTATATTTCAAATGAAGGGGAGAAAATCTACCCAAGTACTTCTAAACAATATAATTTGACTATATACTCTTTGTCTAAGGGGTAAAAACACAAAAATATATAGTAAACAATTATTAGTAAGGTTTATTTTTTGCTAATATAGATATCAAAATTCCAATACTACTTTGGGCATATTATAGGATTGAACAAATGAACAAATATATTGATATTGTTGAGAATCCCAATTCTCACAGTAAAGACAGGAATATTGAGCAAGAGAAGACAACAAGGATCCCCAAAGGATAGCAGTTGAGGTATCAGTATAAAACCTTTTTTTTTTTTATTATATGCATATATGTGTGCACTTGGATACACACACATTTTTTTTTTTCTAGCACTGTCCACTAAAAGGACCCTTTAGCTATAAGCAAACCTATAGCCCCACACTGGTGTTACAGACACCACTCCCCAGTAAAAAGAAGATATTAAGTGGTATTAAGATAGAAGTGGTATAAATAATTCAACAACATTTTTTCCTTCTGACTGTGGCTCTTGTAGTCTAATATGAGATTTTTTCCAACTCACCCAGCCTATCCTCTAACATTATAAACAGATGAAATACTAGCAGGGATCCTCCCATGCTTCATGGCACTCACTGACCACCCCTCCCAGGATACAATCCTGTATCCTGAGTTACTCTCTCCTTACCTTCTCCTGCTGATGTGTTTGGATTTTGTTTTGGAGTTGTGCTCCCTAAACTGAGAGAAATTCTCTTGGTAGAACATGAGAAAGAAAGGATAAGGGAATTGCATTTACATAAAATAGCAGCAACCCAGGAATAATAAGCTGATCTCTGCATTGATTTGGTTGCTGAGAACTAGGCACTTCTGAATTGAGGCTAGTCAGCGACAGATCAAAGAATCTACTGTCAGAGGACTGGACTCTTGAAAAACTCATAAAACGGACACCACCAGGATGGTGAAGTAGAAGACCCCAGCCAACATCCCCCTACAAAATCAACAACTGGATAACTATCCATGAACAAAGGATAGCTCAGGGAGAGCTCAGGAGTCCACTTAGGAAAGGAAAGCAGCACAGTACAAGACCAAACCTGAGAATAACCACACCAAAAGAGAAGGAAGACAGCTTCACTAGACTGCATTATTCCATTACCCGGGCTTGCTCTGCTCAGCATCAAAGCATCAAGTGTGTGTGGGCTAAGTTGCTTCAGTCATGTCTGATTCTCTTTGACCCCATGGACTGCCAGGCTCCTCTGTCCACAGGATTCTCCAGGCAAAAACACTGGAGTCAGTTGCCATGCCCTTCTGCAGGTGATCTTCCCGACCCAGGGCGTGAACCCATGTCTCTTATGTCTTTTGCACTGGCAGGCAGTATTTTTGCTTTACTTTACTTTTACTTTATTTTACTTTACTACTTGCGCCACCTGGGAAGCCCTCAGCATCAAGTGGGAACCCATAACTGGAAGGAGTTCTCCTCACAGGGAAGGAGAGAACAGGGTGAGTGACCAGCTTCCCAAGCCTTGTGAGGCACCACAGGAAGGACTCACCTCAGTTTCATGCCTCCCAGAGTCCAGACAAGTTGAGATGCAAGATGCAAAGAAACAAGGGGGTGAACAGGAGCTGCCAGTATTAACCATACAGTGGGAACAGAGACAGTTCCCGGCGACCTGCTCTGCAGACCACCCCAGCAGCTTTCACCGCTGAAGAAATAAATGGCCAGCACAGCACAGTTATCTCTTGTCTTTTTGATAAAAGGTATCAGAAGGGGGATTGCTAAATTGTATGACAGTCTTAACTTTTAATTTCTTAACCTCCAAACTGTTTTCCATAGTGGCTGCACAAATATAAATTCCCAACAACAGTGCACAAAGTTGCTAAGAAAGCATATCTTAAAGTTCTCACAACAACAAGAAACATAATTATATGAAGTGATGGATATGTTAACTAATCTTATTCAGTAATCATTTCACTATATATATATGTGTGTGTGTATATATATATATATATATATATATGTCTCAAATTGTCATGTTGTACAACCTGAACTTATTCAATGTTATGGTCAATTATATTTCAATAAAGCTAGGGGAAATTTTATTAAGTATATCTTTAAATACACTTCCAATACTCATAACTGCCAAGATTATAGAAATATGTTGAAATTTCCAATTTTGGTGGTACTAAGAACTTTGGTCTCCCCATCTTCATTGGCAGTTCAGCAGAAAGTTAAAAGAGGCATAATAAGGGACTGT
>NW_011494870.1:3945876-3952358 GCF_000754665.1 Bison bison bison
GCCTGATGAAATTTTAAACTAAAAGCTGCTTTAATTCTTTTTAAAGAAGCCAGTAAGGCACTCATCTCACAGGCTTGCAGAGTAATGCTCAAAATTCTCCAAGCCAGGCTTCAACAATGTGAACTGTGAACTTCCAGATGTTCAAGCTGGATTTAGAAAATTCAGAGGAACCAGGGATCAAATTGCCAATATCCGTTGGATCATTGAAAAAAGAGAGTTCCAGAAAGACATCTACTTCTGCTTTGTTGACTATGCCAAAGCCCTTGACTACATGGATCACAAAAAAACGTGGAAAGTTCTTCAAGAGATGGGGATGCCAGACCACCATACCTGCCTCCTGAGAAATCTGTATGCAGGTCAAGAAGCAACAGCTAGAACCAGACATGGAACAATGGCCTGGTTCCAAACCAGGAAAGGAGTATGTCAAGGCTGTATATTGTCACCCTGCTTATTTAACTTCTATGCAGAATACATCATGCGAAATGCTGGGCTGGATGTAGCACAAGCTGGAATCAAGATTGCCATAACCTCAGATACGCAGATGACACCACCCTTATAGCAGAAAGCGAAGAGAATATAAAGAGCCTCTTGAAGAAAGTGAGAGAGGAGAGTGAAAAAGTTGGCTTGAAACTCAACATTCAGAAGACTAAGATCATGGCATCTGGTCCCATTATTTCATGACAAATAGATGGGGAAACAATAGAAACAGTGAGAGACTATTTTCTTGGGCTCCAAAATCACTGCAGATGGTGACTGCAGCCATGAAATTAAAAGACACTCCTTGAAAGGAAAGTTATGACCAACCTAGACAGCATATTAAAAAGCAGAGACATTACTTTGCCAATAAAGGTCCATCTCATCAAGGCTACTGTTTGTCCTGTAGTCATGTATAGATGTGAGAGTTGGACTGTGAGGAAAGCTGAGCGCAGAAGAATTGATGCTTTTGAATTGTGGTGTTGGGGAAGACTCTTGAGAGTTTCTTGGACTACAAGGAGATCCAACCAGTCTATCTAAAGGAAATCAGTCCTGAATATTCACTGGAAGGACTGATGCTGAAGCTGAATCTCCAGGACTCTAGCCACCTTATGGGAAGAACTGACTCATTGGAAAAGACCCTGATGCTCGGAAAGATAAAAGGCAGGGGGAGAAGGGGATGACAGAGGAAGAGATGGTTGATAGCATCACTAATTCAATGGACATGAGTTTGAGCAAGCTCTGAGAGTTGGTGATGGACAGGCAAGCATGGTATGCTGCAGTCCAGGGGGTTGCAGAGTCAGACATGACTGAGCAACTGAACTTATTCCTGATAGCTGAATCTTCATTTATAACATCTTCATTGTATTCTTTGCTTACTATTAAGACCTGGAGATTTAGTTTGGGTTGCAAACTTCCCTGGCTTTACTAATACTCTCTATAAATTATCTAAAATGTTCTCAATATTTAGATGAACCATTCTTTTATCCTATGAAAATGCACAACAGAAAAGTGTGTTCTTTTACTCCTTTAACACGACTTGCTCTGTCATTCCACTTCACAACATTCTGGGGCAAGCTCAAATCTCTATTCTCACCCAAAGGAGGGCAACTAGCATTTCTAGCTCTTTCTTCACTTTGCAGTATTTTCCCAGGCCCTAAATAAGTCTGCTGGAGTTGAATCTTTCTCAAGGCACCAGCAGAAAGCTGCTGAAAGGCAGCTGCTGTCACTCTTCTGATCCTCTAATCTCATAATTTCTTCATGACCTTCTGCACACCGGGGGTCACCGAACAGCCTTCTACATCTGCAGGTGTTATTTTTGCAACTCTTCCCCAGGGCCCTCAGAACCAGAGTTGGGCCTTTTCTTGGCTTCCTGCTGCTAAAAGCCAAACAAAGGCAAGTGAGAACATCATTTATAAAAGGCTCTTTAGAGAGTGTCAGGATGGGAGTAAGTATCTACAAGACATTTATCTCTGGAGGAAAACAATCTCTCAAAGCGCATACCTTGGCCTCCAACATGGATAGGTTTATAGGTAAACATGGTTTAACTATAACCTTTAGCCACCAGAGCTCCAGGCAGATTTTCATTTCCTATTCTTTAGCGGTGAGCATTGATTCCTGCTCTGTGGCCAGTACTTCTTCCCCAGGTGAGAAGGGAGGGCCAGGCTCATAGTTACTTGAATTGACGGAGAAGGAGCAGCAAAAAATGAGAACCTGAAACTGTTGTTTCTACTACTGCCCTTCAGCCACACCACACTCCTGATGGATTTCTCCACTCCATTTTCATAATTCTCTTGTAATCACAGGGAACATAGACATGGCACAGAAAATAAAGTTATATTGCTCTGCATGTCAGCATCTATCTTCCCATTTAGTGAAAACAGCAACTGATCTCCAGCATGTTCCACCCACCCCCAAAGGTTAAGAAAGACTTTCAGTTACCACAAACATTATTACAGTAGATTTAAAGAAATTTCAGATGCATTCCTTAATTCCTATGGGATACTGCTCCCAGTTGATACACTGGCATATCATCATCGCATCAAAGTCCAAAAGCACCCTAGGTGCTAAGCAAATCTTGAGTTGTAACCCTAGTCCCTCATTTTTGTTGTTCGTGTTACTCATAGAGCCATGCATGCTCTGAGTGAATTTCTCCAGGACTCATGAGTGATTTATTTTTCTCCCCCTACCACATCACAACTTTTATACACATTCTTTCACTGGTGATGGTAAAGAAGAAGGCAAAATGTTTCAGATTATTTTTCAAAAAAAAACACTTTTTCTAAACTATAATGAGTGAGATAGAGATACAAAGAGATAAAAAGAAATGTACAAGTACATTGCCACAGACAAAAATGTTACCCCACCCTTACACAAAAAGTCTCTAAAAATATGTCAGTATATTCACAATTTTAAACTCAGCAGAAAAATTTAAAAAAGGATGCAAACAACGAATTCTAAAGCACAAAAGCAGAATACATTGCAATTAACTTAGTTATGGGAATAAAATATTCCTTGGCCTGTATGTCCTGCCATTAATTCAACTGAGGAAGGAAATAATACCAGCTCAGTAAAGTCAAGTGTGTCCTCTTGCCTGGCAAGACACAGTTACATCGCTCTTATCTATGTATTTTCTTGTCTATAGTAGATAGCACATATCATTTTACCATGTAAGTATCTGTTCCCTCAACTTAAAGTTTTTATAACCAAGTAAGTGGCATATAGTAGGTATTTCACGACAAGCTTACAGATTACTTGATGCACTAAATCAAAGAACACAATCTTACCTAAAATAGAATAAATCTGATTGTTCAGCCTATGTTAGAAGGCTGAGTAGTAAAAGACACAAAATTAATAAAGTGGATGGCTGCCTTTAACAGCCAAATACTTGACATACAAAATAGCACTAATGAATTTCACTTGGGAGAGAAACTAGTTTTTAGAGCAGGGCCTTGACTACATAATCTGTGGGGCACAGCTCAGAGAAAAAATGTGGGGCCACTTGTTCCAAAGCAGAAAAAAAGTACCACCAAAGTACTAAAAATAGGAAGCTTTTTCTTTTTTTCTGCAACTCTCTTTCTCTACTCATCATAGTGTTTTCATTTGCTTTTTAATATAATTCCAAGTAAAGAAAAATTAAAAATTTTAATTATTAGAATAAAATTCACCATTTATCTTTATACTGTACAAGGCTAGTTTTACATGCAGGTATAAAAGCATTTAATTCATAAGCAAAATCACCAAAATTACATAGTTTGTATTTTGCAACTTATACATGCATATGCATTTCATTCTTACCAAAACAAACGGAACAATGAACAAAAGTAACTCAATTATTTTCACTTCCACTTTTGTATTTATGGATTCTACCAACATGCTCTATCTTCATCTACCAATGAATAATAATTGATGAAGAGTGAAAAATAAGAGTTGCCCTATTGTTCCTTTTTCCCCATCATTTTCAGTATAAGTGACTGTACACAAGAAAGCATAGGATTCCTTGGTTCTTGCTCATTCTTAGAATGTCACTGCTTTGGAACTTCCCTGGTAGTCCAGTGGCTAAGACTTCACACTCCCATTTAAAAACTTAAAAAAAACAAACCTATTGCCTTTTCGCTACTTTTGAAGCTTGAAGAGCATGCTTCAAAAAGGAAAGCATGGCCTCTCAGGACTGTCTATGGACCCTCCCATTCCATCTTAGACATAACACACTTACTTTGTACTCTCTGTAAGTCTCCCTTGACTCCCATGCATTGAGGATCCACTGGAATTCTGTGCTCACGTGGCATTGTGTACATTACACATGAATGGGGCAACAACAATGTCAGATACACATACTGGATGTATCACAGGTGCCCCACTGTCTCTTATCAAACACAAATTCAAACAGAAAATCATCAATAATTTCAAGATGGTAATAGTAGAACATTCAGCCAAGCATGGACCTTTCTGAGTTGCACACTCCTGGACCTGATTGATTCCTGCTCTTACAATATGAGCTCATGGCTTAGAGATGAAGTCCTTTGAAGCACCCCATTACCAGCTGACAGAAGCACGTTAATTGCTGACATTTCTAACAAAACAGACTTTCAACCTTCCTCCTCATATTCACTTTCAGGTGAAATCGTCCACTCTCACTAGACTTGTTGCAGACTGCCATGTAAAGGGCTGAGCAGCATCTGGGCCATGCTGAACATATGCATAAATCCAAAGTTCTCACTGCCCTCAGCAGCCTGCCTGGCTAAGCAGAACATTCCAAAGCGGAATGCAGTGAGGAGGAGTGTGTGCCACATGAAGCCCATGCAGGGATTCTGCCTCCGTGAGCTTTGTTGAATCCTCATTGTGAGCAGGAGATTGCAAGCCCCAAGTTGTTAAGCATGGTTATGGAATAAATGTGGAGGTAGAAACCTCGTCAATCATTGAAAATGGCGCTTGCTCAGCTGATAACAGAACTACTCCCGCTGCCTAAGAAAGATTACTGTTAGCATTTTGGAGAAGGCAGCAGTGACCTTTCTTTCTAAAAGCCAAAAACCCAAAGTGTCTGATAGCTTTGCTGATGGATTTTTTACCCCCCTTCTTCCTCTTTCTTTTCACACCTGGGATTCAAGAGGTATCAAAGCACTTTTCAGCCAAAGGAGCTGTCCTCATCTCCATGGAGCTTTTCACATTGCTTTCTAACACTTAGCAATTAATTAGATTATGACTGATTATTATTTACTCTTCCTGTCACTTCATTCTACCAATAGATGCTTACACCATCCTCCCAAAGAGTATTTCTGTTTATTAATATGCTCCTCTTCACTTTTGGTGAATGCTAGACTTCAACAAAACATAACGAATAAGATGTAATACGGGCATTAATGTCAGTGAAAAGAAAGGCAAAATAAGTAAAAGATTACTTTTTGCTTCCTGAAAAAAATTTTCCCAGTAAGGGTGGCTCAATTTTTGTCAGCTTTGTTGAAGCATAATTTGTGTACAGTAAAACTCACCAATTTGAAATGCATATTTCAATGAGTTTTGACAAATGTGTAGCAACATCACAAGCATGGAATGAAACAATCATGACTTCCTTCATTCTACACACACTTTACTCCTTTGCAGTAAATAGACCTGATTGCTACCACTCTAGTTTTACCCTTCCTCAAAGTTCATACAAATGGATTCATACAGCATGTATCCCTTTATGACTGGCCTCCTTCCCTTGCCAAAATGCATGTGTGCTTTATCCATATTGTGTTAGTTTATTCCTTTTCTTTAATGAGTAGCTTTGATTATCTGGTTATATCACAATTTGTTTATCCATGTGCCTTTTGATGACAATCTGATTTATTCCCAGTTTGGAACTATTATAAATAAAACTGCTATGAGCATTTTTGACTTGGTTTTTTGGACAGATGTATGTTTCTCCTTAGGGTAAAAATCTAGAATTGCTGGATCATATGTTTAACTTTTCCAATGAGTCTACTCTTTGCATGAGGTGGCCAAAGTACTGGAGTTTCAACTTTAGCATCATTCCTTCCAAAGAAATCCCGAAAAGACTCTGATGCTGGGAGGGGTTGGGGGCAGGAGAAGAAGGGGACGACAGAGGATGAGATGGCTGGATGGCATCACCGACTCAATGGACGTGAGTCTGAGTGAATGGGAGTTGGTGATGGACAGGGAGGCCTGGCGTGCTGCGATTCATGGGGTCACAAGGAGTCGGACACGACTGAGCGACTGATCTGAACTGAACTGAACTGATGTTTAACTTTGGCTTCCCAGGTGGTGCTAGTGGTAAAGAATCTGCCTGCAATGCAGGAGACCCAGGAGACAGAAGATCCATCCCTGTGTGGGAAAGATCCCCTGGAGGAGGCCATGACAACCCATTGTAGTATTCTTGCCTGGAGAATCCCATGGACTGAGGAGCCTGGTGGGATACAGTCCATGGGGCTGCAAAGAGTCAGACAGGATTGAGTGACTAAGCACACTGATACACACACACACACACACACACACACACACATGTTTAA
>NW_011494870.1:3952458-3986100 GCF_000754665.1 Bison bison bison
CGGTGGGTCAATGATAAAGAATCCGCCTGCCAGTGCAGGACACCCAGGTTCGATCCCTGGCTCAGGAAGATCCCCTGGAGGAGGAACACCAACCTACTCCAGTATTCTTGCCAGGAAAATCTCACAGAGGAGCCTGGTGGGCTACAGTCAATGGAGGTCATGAAAGAGTCAGACTGAGTGACTGAGGACCAGGCACCCAGTATATTTTTAACTTTATAAGAAACTGTCACACTGTTTTCCAAATCAATTGTATCATTTTTCATTCTCACCAGGAGTGTATGACCTTATTACACTTCCCTACCAACACTGTGAAGAAAGCTGAGAATGGAAGATTGATGCTTTTGAACTGTGGTGTTGGAAAAGACTTTTGAGAGTCCCTTGGACTGCAAGGAGATCCAACCAGTCCATCCTAAAGGAGATTAGTCCTGGGTGTTCATTGGAAGGATTGATGCTGAAGCTTAAACTCCAATACTTTGGCCACCTCATGTGAGGAGTTGACTCATTGGAAAAGACTCTGATGCTGAGAGGGACTGGGGGCAGGAGGAGAAGGGGACGACAGAGGATGAGATGGCTGGATGGCATCACCGACTCGATGGACATGAGTTTGAGTGAACTCCAGAAGTTGGTGATGGACAGTTGTGTGCTGTGACAATTCATGGAGTTGCCAAGAGTTGGACACGACTGAGCGACTGAACTGAACTGAACCAACACTTGGCACTGTCAGTCTTACAGATAAAAGCCAGTCTGGTCGGTGTACAGAGGTATCTCATTGCATTTTTTACTTGCATTTTCTTAATCATTCATGATGCTGAGCATCCTTTTCATATATTTATTGACCATGAAATGTCAGCAAATTTTTGCCCCAGTGATTTTTTTTTCACTAATCTTTCTTTTTTCTATGGAGTTGTAACACTTCTTTATATACTCTGGATGTAAGATATTACCAGATGTACATTTTGCAATATTTTCTTTCAGCCAATGCCTTGACATTTTATTTTTATTAAGAGTTTTTTGAAGAACAAAGGTTTATATTTTTGATAAAGCATAATTCACCCACTTTAATTTTATAGTTTGTATTTTTTATGTTCAGGTTAAGAAATGTTTGCCTAACACAAGATTCGGAGAAAGCAATGGCAAGCTACTCCAGTACTGTTGCCTAGAAAATCCCATGGATGGAGGAGCCTGGTAGGCTGCAGTCCATGGGGTCTCGAAGAGTCAGACACTACCGAGCGACTTCACTTTCACTTTTCACTTTTACACAGTGGAGAAGGCAATGACAACCCACTCCAGTGTTCTTGCCTGGAGAATCCCAGGGATGGCAGAGCCTGGTGGGCTGCCGTCTATGGGGTTGCACAGAGTCGGACATGACTGAAGCGACTTAGCAGCAGCAGCAGTAACACAAGATTACACACATTGTATCCTATTTTTAGAATGGAACATTAGAATGGGAAAAACTAGAGATCTCTTCAAGAAAATTAGAAAGTTAGAGATACCAAAGGAACACTTTATGCAAATATGGGCATAATAAAGGACAGAAATGGTATGACCTAACAGAAACAGAAGATATTAAGAAGAGATGGTAAGAATACACAGAAGAACTAGACAAAAAAGGATCCTAATAACTCAGATAACCACCATGGTGTCATCCTAGAGCCAGACATCCTGGAATGCAAAGTCAAATGGGCCTTAGGCAGCATCACTATGAACAAAGCTAGTGGACGTGAAGGAACTCCACCTGAGCTATTACAAATCCTGAAAGATGATGCTGTTAAAGTGTTGCACTCAATATGCCAGCAAATTTGGAAAATTTAGCAGTGGCCACTGGACTGGAAAAGGTCAGTTTCCACTCCAATCCCAAAGAAAGACAAAGCCAAAGAATGTTCAAACTACTGTAAAATTGCACTATCTCATATGCTAACAAAGTAATGCTCAAAATTCTCCAAGTGATGCTTCAACAGTATATGAACTGAGAACTTCCAGATGTTCAAGCTGGATTTAGAAAAGGCAGAGGAACCAGAGATCAAATTGCCAACATCTGTTGGATCATCAGATGCAAAAGAGTTCCAGAAAAACATCTGCTGCTGCTGCTGCTGCTGCTAAGTCACTTCAGTCATGTCCGACTCTGTGAGACCCCATAGACAGCAGCCCGCCAGGCTCAGCCATCCCTGGGATTCTCCAGGCAAGAACACTGGAGTGGGTTGCCATTTCCTTCTCCAATGCATGAAACTGAAAAGTCAAAGTGAAGTCGCTCAGTCGTGTTTGACTCTTAGTGACCCCATGGACTGCAGCCCACCAGGCTCCTCCTTCCATGGGATTTTCCAAGCAAGAGTACTGGAGTGGGGTGCCATTGTCTTCTCCGAGAAAAACATCTAATTCTGCTTTATTGACTACGCCAAAGCCTTTGACTGTGTGGATCACAACAAACTGTGGAAAATTCTTCAAGAGATGGAAATATCAGACCACCTGATCTGCCTCCTGAGAAATCTGTATGCAGGTTAAGAAGCAACTGCTAGAACTGGACATGGAACAACGGACTGGTTCCACATTGGGGAAGGAGTATGTCAAGGCTGTATATTGTCACCCTGCTTATTTAACTTATATGCAGAGTACAGCATGCAAAATGCTGGGCAGGATGAAGCACAAACTAGAATCAAGATTGGCTGGGAGAAATATCAGTAACCTAGATAGGCAGATGACACCACCCTTATGGCAGAAAACGAAGAGGAACTGAAGAGCCTCCTGATAAAAGTGAAAGAGAAGAGTGAAAAAGCTGGCTTCAAACTCAACATTCCAAAAATGAAGATCGTGGCATTTGGTCCCAGCACTTCATGGCAAATAGATGGGGAAACAATGGAAACAGTGAGAGACTTTATTTTGGGGGGCTCCAAAATCACTGCAGATGGTGACTGCAGCCATGAAATTAAAAGACGCTTGCTCCTTGGAAGAAAAGCTATGACAAACCTTTAGTTCAGTTTAGTCGCTCAGTGGTGTCCGATTCTTTGGGACCCCATGGACTGCAGCATGCCAGGCCTCCCTGTCCATCACCAACTCCCAAAGCTTACTCAAACTCACATCCATCGAGTGGTGATGCCATCCAACCATTTCATCCTCTGTCGTCCCCTTCTCCTGCTGCCTTCTATCTTTCCCAGCATCAGGGTCTTTTCCAATGAGTCAGTTCTTCCCATCAGGTGGCCAAAGTCCTGGAGCTTCAGCTTCAGCATCAGTCCTTCCAGTGAATATTCAAGACTGATTTCCTTTAGGATGGACTGGTTGGATCTCCTCACAGTCCAAGGAACTCTCAACAGTCTTCTCCAATACCATAGTTCAAAAGCATCAATTCTTCATCACTCAGTTTTCTTTATAGTCCAGCTCTCCATACATACATCCATACATGACTCCTGGAAAAACCATAGCTTTGATTAGACAGATCTTTGTTTGCAAAGTAATGTCTCTGCTTTTTAATATGTTGTTTAGGTTGGTCATAGCTTTTCTTCCAAGGAGCAAGAGTCTTTTAATTTCATGGCTGCAGTCACCATCTGCAGTGATTTTCAAGCCCCCCAAAATAAAGTCTCTCACTGTTTCCATTTTTCCCCCATCTATTTGCCATGAAGTGATGAGACCAGATGCCAAGATCTTAGTTCTCTGAATGTTGAGTTTTAAGCCAGCTTTTTCACTTTCATCACAAGGGGCTCTTCAGTTCCTCTTTACTTTCTGCCATAAGGGTGGTATCAACTGCATATCTGAGGTTATTGATATTTCTCCCTGTAATCTCAATTCTAGCTTGTGCTTCATCCAGCCCAGCATTTCACTTGACAGACCTAGACAGAATATTAAAAATCAGAGAGTGTTTACCTTATTCTCATTATTCTGCATTTCCTTAAGTTTGCAGTAAGCCAATTCCTCAGTAGTTGAGTTGATCATTTCTAAATTTCATGCGTAACTTTTACTCTCAGTAGCTAATTGCAGAGCAGCTGCTGCCTCATATGATGGATGACTTGATAGCTATCAAACCATCAAAAATTTCTTATTTTTTCTTTTCCCAAACAAATCTTTCTCCATATTTTAGCGTATGAGGGATAATTGTACCAAATCCCACTTCAGGCGCCTACTGTGTTGTGAGTTCTCCAGACCACCCTCAGGCTCGTCATGGACTCAGAAAATTTGTCATACTTATGGAAAAAGACACATTGGGGGAAGTCCAGGAGAAAACACACACAGACACCCCTCCCAATAGAGTCAGCACAGGCACACACCTACTCCCAGAAATCATGTGTGACAACACATGCAGAGTGCTGCCAACCAGGGAAACTCACCAGAACCTTGGTTGGTGTTCAGAGCTTTTATTGGAGGTCATTCAAGTAGGCCAGCAGAATCTGCACATCTGATCTCAGCTACTCAGATTCCAGCCTCCCAGAACAAAACCAAGAACTCACCACAAATAATACCATTAACACAAACTATTAGATCAAACTAATTCCATGTGGCTCAAGGCCTCAGGCATGCCAAAACATTCTTAATAGGCAGAGCATTTTAAGGTTTCAGAGTTTATCTCACGGAAACTAGCCAAGGACCAATTCTGAAAATAGGAATGTGTGGGGTTTGAGCAGCCTAGGCCTGCTGAGTCAATCCATTCCTACACACATCTTAGTCAAACTGCTGAAAACTGAAGGTAAAGAAGAAATTCCTGAAAGCAGCCAGAGAAAAATGATACTTCATATAGATGACAATGATATGAATTTTATAAGTCTTCTCATTAGGTATGATGGAAATCAGACAACGATGGAATTACATCTTTAAAATGATGAAAGGTAATAAAAACTGCCAACCAAAAACTCTTTATCCAGTGAAATCATCTTTCAGAAAAGATAGTAAATAAAAGCATTTTGGGGAAAATGGCATCTGATAAAATTTGCTACAATATCAAAGGAAGAACTTAAGACTGAAGGGAAATGATACTATACAGATACTTGAATATACACAAAGGAAGAAAAGGTGGTATGAAGAGTAAATATGAGGGTTAACACAAAAGACATGCTTCTTTTGAGTTAAAAAAAAATGAAGAAAAAACCCTGTCCCAGCCAGTCAGTGAATCCTAATAGTGGTACTAGTCTTCACAGCAGACATCTGCAAAGGGTTAAAAGCAGAATTTCCAAGGAACTGATATAGAATACGTTGAAATGTGGGCAATTATAAATAAAAGGGATGAACAATTTGCTTACCAACACCCCTGAAGCACAACTTTCAATACCACTTTGAGCGGTAACCTTCTGTAAGAGGAGGAAACTAGGCAGGCTAACACCTGATGACTGAAAATAGAACATCTCTTCACACCGAGTATTTAGCAGAATGCATAGCAAAGCAATACCTGGCAACTTGCACAAACTGCAGTTAACCAGTAAATTCTTCCTAATGGTAATTGAAGATCCTTTAATTAATAAATCAAATTTAAGCACAAAAGCAATTCCAGCCTAGATCATTCAGAATTCAACCAATACTATAGTAACAGGAGTCATATAATCTCATAAAACACATATTTCAAAGACCAAAGCCTTCAAATTTTTAAGAGAACTCTTGCTCCTCTCTTGGAGAAGGAGGCCTACTTTTGTTTTATACACAATTCTAACCTTGCCCACAGCATAGTAAATGCAACAAAGTAGAAGAAGAAATGGGCACCATTAGCAGCTGATACCTCCCGGGGAAAAATAGTCTTTTAGAACCTGAGCAAAGAAGACATCAGAAGAACATTTTTAAAAATTCAAATACAAATACTTGAAAAAATTCAAAGACAAAAGGAAAATTGAGGCGGGGAGGGGCGGGGAAGTACTTTATTAAGGGAATAAAAACACTTAAAGAAAATGCTGAAATGTACCCCCAAAGAGTAATGCTTAGAGTTTAATATTTCAATTAAAGAAATTCAAATCAAGTGTGATACATTTGAGAAAATAAATGCCTTTACATATCCCAAATTTTGGCATTTAAGTGCATAAGCTTCTGTTACTTAGGGAATGGGCTCATGTGTATTTCTCCACAGCCAGATGACCGTTGTGTTACCTTAATTACATGTGCCTGTTTCACTCACATGTGACACATGCATGCACTCACACAATACACACATTCAGAGAAATTCATACACTATGAAGCCAAGAGAAGGAAACTCATTCTCAAGTTGTAAACACCAATTCTTTTCTGGATCATGAAAACAACTTTTCCAGAAACCATGTCAAACATATCTTTATATCACATATTATGATGGAATATATGGCAAATATCCTGCAATGAGAAAAGAATAAGATATTGACTTTTTAAGGAAACTGATTTTATTTTTAGGATTTTTTAAAATTTATTTTAATTGGAGGAGGCAATGGCAACCCATTCCAGTACTCTTGCCAGGAAAATCCCATGGATGGAGGAGCCTGCTAGGATGCAGTCCATGGGGTCACGAAGAGTCGGACATGACCGAATGACTTCACTTTCACTTTTCCCTTTCATGCGTTGGAGAAGGAAATGGCAATCCACTCCAGTGTTCTTGCCTGGAGAATCCCAGAGACAGGGGAGCCTGGTGGGCTGCCATCTATGGGGTCTCACAGAGTCGGACACGAATGAAGCAACTTAGCAGCAGCAGCAATTACTTTAAAACATTGTGGTGGTTTTTGCCATACATTCACATGAATCAGCCATGGGTGTAGATGATCACCCATCCTGACCCTCCTTCCAACCTCCCTCCCCACCCCATCACTCAGAGTCATCCCAGTGCACCAGCCCTGAGCACCCTTTCATGCATCGAACCTGGTCTGGTCTATTTCACATATGATGCCATTCTCTCAAATCATCCCACCCTTGCCTTCTCCCACAGAGTCCAAAAGTCTGTTCTTTACATCTGTGTCTCTTTTGCTGTCTCGCATATAGAGTCATCATTACCATCTTTCTAAATTCTATAAGTGTGTGTTAATATACTGTATTGGTGTTTTTCTTTCTGGCTTACTTCACTCTGTATAATAGGCTCCAGTTTCATCCACCTCATTAGAACTGATTCAAATGCATTCTTTTTAATAGCTGAGTAATATTCTATTGTGTGTATGTACCACAGCTTTCTTATCTATTTGTCTGCCGATGGACATCTAGGTTGCTTCCATGTCCTGGCTATTGTAAACAGTGCTGCGATGAACATTGGGGTACATGTGTCTCTTTCAATTCTGGTTTCCTCTGTGTATATGCCCAGCGGTGGGATTGCTGGGTCATATGGCAGTTCTATTTCCAGTTTTTTAAGGAATCTCCACACTGTTCTCCATAGTGGCTGTACTAGTTTGCATTCCCACCAACAGTGTAAGAGGGTTCCTTTTTCTCCACGCCCTCTCCAGCATTTATTGAAACTGATTATTTTTAACACTAAGAAATCTAGCGACCATTTCAGTTTACATGGCAGAATAAAAAATATATCAGACAACTTCAAACACTAGAGAAATATTAATAATTGATAGCTTATAAATCTGCAAACAGCTATTTTGCTCTTTTGTGACACGAGGGTACACACAGAAGTTTTTAACTAAAAGATCACTAATTACTGCTTACAACTAGTCCCAGAAACAAACATTTGCATATATGTGCAAACTATTTTTCACAAGGGTGCCAAGGTCATCCAATGCAGGAAAAGACAATCTTTTTAACAAGTGAAAGTGAAAGTCGCTCAGTCATGTCCAACTCTTTGTGAACGCATGGGGTACAGTCCATGTAATTCTCCAGCCCAGAATATTGGAGTGGGTAACCCTTCCCTTCTCCAGGGTATCTTCCCAACCCAGGGATTGAACCCAGGTCTCCCTCATTGCAGGCAGATTCTTTACTAACTGAGCTACCAGGGAAGCCCCTTTTTAACAAGTGGTGCTGTAAAAACTGAATATCTGCATGCAAAAGTATGAAGTTGAAGTTCACATAACCCCAAATACAGAAGTTAACTCAAAATGGATCAAATACCTAAACATAAGAACTAAAACACTTAGAAGAAGGCTTAAGTCAGATGCTTCAGAACACTGAATTTAGGAAAAAATTTTTGAATATGATATCAAAGGCATAGGCAACACAAGAAAAAACAGACAAATTGGACTTCATGAAATTTTTTAATTTTTTGCGTTCAGAGGGTATTATCAGAGTAAAAAAGTAACCCAAAGAATGAGAAAACATATTTTCATATACCTGAGAAGAGATTAATAACCAGAGTATATAGAGAACTCCTAAAGTCATCAGCCAAAAAAAAAAAAAAAGAATTGAATTCAAAAATGGGCAAAGGGCTTGAATAGACATTTCTCTAAAGAAGATATATGAATGGAAAATAAGCACATGCATGAAAAATGTTCAAATAACTGATCATTAGAAAAATCATATCAAAACCACAGTGAGATACCACCTCGCAACCATTAGGATATCTACTTTAAGAAGATAAACAGAAATAACAAATGTAGAGAAATTGAAACCCTTGGACATAGTTGATAGGAATGTAAAATGAGACAGCTGCTGTGGAAACCAGTATGACAGTTTCTTAAAAAACTGAAAATATGATCTAGTGATTCCACTTTAGTATATATATCCAAACTTGAAAGCAGACTCTTAAAGAGATACTAATATTTGTACACCCATATTCATAGCAGCATCATTCATAATAGCTAAAACATGGAAGAAATCAAGGTGTTCACTGACAGAAGACTGAATTAAGCAAAATGCAATATTATTCAGTCATAAAAAAGAAGGAAATTCTGACATATGCTACAGCATCGATGAACCCCGAGGACTTTATGCTAATTGAAATAAGGCATCACAAAAATAACACTATATGATGCCACTTACATGAGATACCTAAAGCAGTCAATGATACAGACACAGAAATTGGAATGGTAGCTTACAAGGGCTTGAGGGGGTGGGGAATTGGGAGTTATTTTTTCAGTTTCAGTTTTGCATCACAAAAAAACTTCTAGACATGAATGGTGGTGATGGCTGCACAAGAGTATGAATGCACTTAATTCTGCCACACTTAAAAATGTTCACAGTGGTAAATTTTATGTTACGCATATTTTACAACAATAAAAAATGTTAAAAATGGAAATCTTGCTGTCTGAAAATATTTATAACCCTAATTCAGGCAGAGGTCTGTGAATTTACTGTCTCTTATTTAAATAACTCTCTACTTAAATGGGCTTCCCTGATAGCTCAATTGGTAAAGAATCTGCCTGCAATGCAGGAGACCCCAGTTTGATTCCCAGTTCAATTCCTGGGTGGAGAAGATCCCCAGGAGAAGGGATAGGCTACCCATTTCAATATTCTTGGGCTTCTCTTGTGGCTCAACTGGTAAGGAATCTGCCTGCAGTGCAGGAGCCCTGGGTTAGATCCCTGGGTTGGGAAGATCCCCTGGTGCCCGGGTCCAGCCCCGGCTGATCCAGGGTATTCGAAGGGGAGACGGTATTGGTGACTATTTAAATATTCATCAAAGATATAAAGAGTAATAGAATGAGGATAGCTCAGTAGGAAAATTCAGTGGAGAAAAGAGGCTGAGTAGCTTGGTTTACGCAGGAGACCAATAAAACTTCAAGACAAGAAGCTTGCACCACTTACGTAGGCCGCAGGCATCCTTCCGTTCTCCTGAAGGAGAGGAGACACTGAGGCCTCCCTGGTCGGATGTTAGAAGCCCAGGCATAATTAGTAAGCATGGCGGGTTCCGCGCTCCAGATGGAGACTCAGCCAGAGTTTGAGAGAGAGAGAGACTTGGGGAGACCAGTATTTCGAGGAACTGATCCCAATTCTTTATTTTCCATGGTCTACTTTTATACACTGAGATGTTATGCAAAAGTCACGTGGGGACAGCAGTCCTGAATTTTATTAAAGTCAGGTGCTTCACACAAATTTATACAGAGGTCTTAGGGGTGTTACATCATCTTCTGGCCAGGGGGGCCTGCTGACAATTTAGGACCCTCTCCTTGTGACAGCGGTCAGTCAACACTTATTTCTCCAGGGGTGATTATTCTTAAAACAGACGTCACCCAAATAAAGTTACATTCCTATAGGGTGAGGGTGTAGTGGGTTTTAGTTAAGGAAAGAATTTACTTAGCCTAAGGTCTAACATGATTAATATCAAAGGTTAATACTTATTTCTTCTATATATTCATTAATGTGTGTAAGGGCAGGGGATATGGAGACTTAGCAACAAACATTGGCTCAACAAATGAAAAACCCTTCACCAATACAATTTCTAATCAGCCCATTATACTTATACTAATAGTTTTCTAACTTTTCTAAGGAACCTGTTTTTAGAAGGTTTAAAGCATCTCATGCCTCTCACGGTTGGGAGGCTGTGAGCAATCACATGTGGCCGGACAAGACTGTCAGGCAGGCTAGAGAACCTTCAGAGGAGTTTGTAGGTTGAAACACTCCTATCACGCCCAGGAATTATTATTAACTGGAGCTCTAAGTTAACTCCTTCTCCAAAAGAGGTGGTGGGGGACAGCCCCCTGTAAAGTCAGAGGTGTAGGGGAGAGCACAAAGTAGTAAAGAAGGCAGGCTCTGGTTATGGGGGTAGATGCTCGAGGATTTCCAGGGGGACTCCTGAGGCTCGATCCTGCCTTTGCGTATGTCGAGCCTCCTTCCTCATGACCTTTGCCATGGGCAGAGTGCCTCACGCCCGGCCCCCAACACCCTGGAAAAGGGAAAGGCTACCCACTCCAGTATTCTGGCCTGGAGAATTCCATGGACTGTGTAGTCAATGGGGTTGCAAAGAGTCAGACACGACTGAGCGACTGTCACTTCACTCACTCGCTACTTATAATTTGGCTCCAGCTGCTCCCTTTTCCTCACCCTTACTTCTACCAAATCTTTAAACTTTCATCTCTCTAGTCTCAGCATAAAATTCTCCTGGTCATGCGTGAAAAGGAGTTTATTCACACAGTGAAAAATGCTCTCAGGAATTCAGCCCTCTTTCAGGTAATGTAAGACAGATTCAGTGCTGGCTTTTCAGGAAAGGGGAGGTTTATGTATAATTCCTCAGAGCAACCTTTGAAAGCCTGACAATGAAAGAAAAGGCAATCTCAGTCAACCTGTCTGACATGAGCATGATTTTTCATGCTCAAGATAGACCATGCAAGGTAAACTGAAGTATTAACTACCACCTAGGCAAAATGCATATGAAACCAAAGAAAATCAAGGTACATTTCAGCCTTGGTCCTCAGTTTCTGGGCTTCCACGTCTATTTCTTAATGAGCAAAATTAGTAATATAGAGATGTATTATCTCCACTGAACAGTAAGATTTGAGCAAAGTGAAACTTTCAGATTCAGTTAATATTCTTTCTGATGAACTTAAGAGGTTTGTTTCCTTTTGGATCTAGACAGAAAATAGAGTGGGTACTGAACTCTGTCATGAGTTTCTCAGCACACTGAATTCTAGGACCTCCACAGGCAAACACAGAGAAGTGATTTAATAGACTAACAGAAAGCAGGAAAAGTTGGGGAGGAAAAGGAAAGAATGAAAACAAGTTTGTAAAGTTGTGTGGTACTTTAAACGTATGCTCACTTCTCAATACGAGGTAACATCATTGTAGGGCAATATGTCCTTCGCTCTCTTTCAAAGTATATCATGCTCAACAGCAGTTCACAGAGAAATACAGGTGGCAAATAACCTGAAAAATGGTGCAACTTCATCTGTAGTAAGAAAACATATGAAGGAAAACAACATATCACATTTCTTCTTTCAAACTTACAGAAGAATTTGCTTAATGATAATCAAATTCTGGAAAGAATACAGCAAAACAAATATTCTCCCACATTACTAGTGACAAGGGTGATCCATACTTCTGATGTACAGCAGCAATTTAGCAGCAGATAAGAAGAACCTCAGAAATACTCTATTTGTTCACCCAGTAGATCTAATTCTAAAAATTTAACCCAAGAAATTAATCTGCATTATGCCCAAAGATTGACTTAAATTAAAGGTAAAAGATGACAGGATACAGGGAATCTGAATAACAGAAGACAGGTAAATTTGTATATGATCAGAGCCATGGAAAAAAATCAAATGCATCAATTTTTTTCTGTTGTGCCTAGGTAAAAATTGATTTATGTCCTATTAAGTTTCTGAGAGTTTAGTGTGACTTGATTTACTTTTTTTAAAGTGACAGTTCAGAAATGTAGGAAGGTTCATAGATTTATTGAATTATGTTATAATTCTGCCATTTGTTCATCCAAACACTTCTGAGGTTTGGATAACTGAAATTTATTTACTTTGATCTTAATTTATTGGAATAAAGGCATTATTTTAGGGGGAAATGTATATACATTAAAATCAAATGAAAACATACCATAATTAATTCATGTATTTGTGGTTATTTGGCAAAAACAAGCATACAAACCAACTCCAAAATACCCATCAGTTGGTTACATTGTCATAAAATAATGTCTTGAAAAAAACAGCTTTCTTTAGCAAGGTTGTGGACAGAATTGTTTTTCCCAAATTCATATGTTGAAGCCCTAATGCCTGGTATCCTGGCATGTAACTATTTGCAGATAAAACCTTTGAAGAGATGATTAAGTTAAAATGAGGCCATTAAAGGTGGACCCAAACCCGGTCCAACTGGAATCCTTAGACTAGAACACACGGAGACAACGTGAGGCACAGGCACAGAAGAAAGATGGGAGGACACAGCAAGAAGGCTGCCATTTGTAAGCCACGGAGAGGAGACTTAGGAGGAGCTCAGTCTGACACCTCAGTTCTGAACTTTCAGTATCTAAAACTATGAAAATAAATTTCGCATTTAAGTCACCAAGTTTGTGGCATTTTGTTACGGCAGCCCTAGCAAGCTGATACAAGAATGAGTTGGACCTACCCATACCCAGGGAAATTTCAATCACTGAATATATATATAGTTATAACTTTAGTATCAGAAGACTTTATAACAATGATTCTCAAGTTATCACAGTGACATTTTTTTTTCAATTTCAAGTTCACTGCAGACCAATAATCTGTATAATACAAAATCACATGCTTAGATGTTGCAACAAAGTCAAATTGCTATAAAAGTTGCTAAACATTCTCAAAAGTCTACTAATTTTTTCACAGACTGGTAACACATAGTATTGGACCTGCTGGTCCATAGGCCACACTTTGAGTAAAGCTGTCATGAAGCTCATTTTGTCCAGGTCCTTTAATTACAGCTAAGAAATCGGAGGTCTTGAGAAGTTCAACAACCAACTCAGTATCACAAAGTTTGCTAGATTTCCTGACAGCAATCATGCTCCATTCCCGCCTTAAATAAGTCACCAAAATTCTCAATCCATTTCTTTTCCAGCTATGCAAATACTAGCCAAATTTTTCTGTTTGTTTCCTCCTAGGTATGTCCACTCCTGACATCACTAATGCTTAGGAAAATCATTTTGTTCAGAAATTCTACCTCTTATCTCAATAAATTACCTTTTCCACCTGTGAGAGATTCTTGCCTTCTGTACAGACATCTTGTTTCCATGTACTTGAAACACATCTTATTATCAATCCTCTTGTGCTATCTTCCTTTTATTTTCTACTTTTGATTTGCCTGAGCTTTTGTACACTCTCTAAATTTATTCTGTAATCTTTCCCAGCCTGTTCTGTCCCAAATGTTTTATATCTTACATATGCCTCTTGCTCAACCTTGATTACCCTCAGCCCTCCTCCCTCATCTACATGGTCTCTGTAAAGCCTGCTTTGTGTTTATCATTCAGTAGTTTGCATAGCCCCTGGGCATATATTAATTTTTGTTCAAATGCTTGCCATTTCCTTCTTCATCCTTTACTTCCATCAACATTTCTTATTTGTTCTCAATCATAATAGTGCATATTCTTCAAAAAATTGATTCCACGGGCAGTGTTTTTTAAACATTACTCTTCAAGGTTTTAAAAATAATCTTGATGAGCATTTATTCATAACTCTAAAACTATCTCCATTTCTTGCTTGTGAGTAATAATAGTACCTGTTACCTTTTTGTAGTAGCTGTGTGTATGTGTGTGTGTGCTTGTGTGTAATAGTAGCTCAGTTGTGTCCAACTCTTTGTGACCCCATGGACAATAGTCTGCCAGGCTTCTCTGTCCATGGAATTCTCCAGGCAAGAATACTGAAGTGGGTAGACATTCCCTTCTCCAGGAGATCTTCCTGACACAGGGATTGAACCCAGCTCTCTTACACTAAAGGTGAATTCTTAACCCTCTGAGCCACCAGGGAAGCCTACCAGTTTTGTAGCTAACTAATTTTATGATGTTTGCCTAGTCACTTAAACCCTACAGGGCTCTTCCCTTATCTGTATTATGAAATGGTTGAAATAAATAAGTGGTCCCATCTAAAATTAAATTCTAAAGTCTAAATGTTTACTCTGTCCCTCATCTATCTATGAAAGAGAGAGCTCAGTCATAACTTTTAGAATATTCTATTGCTTCTCCATCATCTACCCATCTTTCAAGGTCAGTATCAGATCTCATACCTTCATTAAGTCATCCTTAATTATCTCAGTGAAAATTTCTCCATATTATAATTTCTCATAAAGTCATGTCTTATATTGACCATTTAGACTAGATAGCATATTAAAAAGCATAGACATTACCTTGCCAACAAAGGTCCATCTAGTCAAGGTTATGGTTTTTCCAGTGGTCATGTATGGATGTGAGAGTTGGAATATAAAGCAAGCTGAGCGCCAAAGAATTGATGCTTTTGAACTGTGGTGTTGGAGAAGACTCTTGAGAGTCCCATGGACTGCAAGGAGATCCAACCAGTTCATCCTAAAGGAGATCAGTCCTGGGTGTTCATTGGAAGGACTGATGCTGAAGCTGAAACTCCAATACTTTGGCCACCTCATGTGAGGAGTTGACTCACTGGAAAAGACTCTGATGCTGGGAGGGATTGGGGGCAGGAGGAGAAGGGGACAACAGAGGATGAGATGGCTGGATGGCATCACCAACTCGATGGACATGAGTTTGAGTGAACTCTGTGAGTTGGTGCTGGACAGGGATGTGCTGCGATTCTTGGGGTCACAAAGAGTCAGACACGACTGACTGACTGAACTGAACTGAGCCTTTAAGTAGCCATTCAAGAATGTATCTAAGGATATTGTCTCATCAGTGAATATTCTTTGAAGAGAATGACTATGAAATGTTACATATAACATATACATTAGGTAAAACTATATGAAATTGCCTTTTGGTAAGTAAAAACATTGTATATCAACAACTTCATTTTTCCATCACATATAAATGTTAATTAAAACTATTGAACACCAACAATTAGACATTATCCTATTGTCATATATAGTGTTTCATTTCATAGTAAATACAATCTAATGAGTTAAGGATTGTTGTTTCCATTTTACAAAGAAGAGGACTGAGGATAACGGGGTTTAAATAATTTGCCAAGATCATATAGTTCAAAATAGACAGAACCAGGATTTAGAGTTGGATCTAGCCCAATGGCACCCCACTCCAGTACTCTTGCCTGGAAAATCCCATGGATGGAGGAGCCTGGTGGGCTGCAGTCCATAGGGTCACTAAGAGTCGGACACGACTGGGCGACTTCATTTTCACTTCTCACTTTCATGCATTGGAGAAGGAAATGGCAACCCACTCCAGTGTTCTTGCCTGGAGAATCCCAGGGAGGGGGGAGCCTGGTGGGCTACCCTCTATGGGGTCGCACAGAGTCGGACACGACTGAAGCGACTTAGCAGCAGCAGCAACTCTAAAGTTCTTACTTCTTCCTCAAATTTCCCAGAATACAGCACAGTAGAGGTAAATATTGACCTCCAATTTGGATTAGAGAACATCATTTTTAAAAAACACAAAATCAAACCCCTTTGAGTATCATTCAGTGTTTTGCAATGAAGAACAAAAATTTATAGGTTGGTAATTTGGCTTCTGTGCTGACTGTCTCCAGAAATATGACCAAGATTTTAATTAAGTAAGCCAATAACCACTTTCCTATTGCTAAAGACCTTGAGAGAAACATAAATCAGTACTTCCCCTTCCAAAGAGTTAAATAATGAAATATTACTTTAAAATACTGTATACAGCAATTTAAAATATAAATTGGTACGTCTGTATGTACTAACATAGGACAAAGATACATAGTACTGAGTAGAGAAAGAATTATTGTTGAAGAATAAAATTACAATGATTCCATTTAGAGATTTAGATAAATCTATAATGTGCCTTTGTGGTAATATGAAAGTATGTATATATCATTATTTACTTCTGAGTATTAAGAATAATATTTGGAAGGATATATAAAGTGTACAGCAAATGGCTCTTGTCTCTGGAAAATCAGAGTAGGAAAACGAAGTAAAAGGCAAGAACGTTTTCTGATTTTACTGTTTAGTCTTTTGTTTGCACCTTCTTAATAATTCTGTTCTTTTGTCTGCGTCTTCTTAATAATTCTGTTCTTTTGTCTAAAAAGGAAAAAAGGAACATTCCCTCAATCATCCAATTTAATGATGAACTATCGTATCCATACGGTTCATCTAAGTTTCTTGTGTTGTAAAAAGTGCATGCTTCAACACTGACCATAACACTGAAAACTACATATGTCTATGTGAAAACTGTTACTTAACTGGCACACTATCTTTTGTCATATGTCATATTTCTCATTCCTATTTGTGGTCATTGTAGTTTTCCATTGAACAGCCAATAGTAATTCTGCCATGCTCCACACGACTTCCAAAGTGCAGAGTACAAGAGACTGACAGGAAACCCCACCGAAACCTCCCCTGGGAGCAAGACCATCTTTATTACACAGTGAGTATTAACCTGTCCTAGGGTTTTAAAGGATAAGTCCTCATAACTACATTCTCTTGTGTATTTTAATAATTCTTTTCTTTTTAAAGTTTTTATGACATGTATACTCATCATCAGCCATTTTGTGGCCTTAACAAAGCATATAATGGGTTGCTCTAAACAGATAAGTAGAATCAATAACAATCTCCATGAGAATTATCCTCTCACTGTCTAAAAATGTCCAGTCTGTTGTTGAAATAAGTGAAATTTCACCAATTAGGGAGGACCAGCTGCTAATAAGGGCCTCCTTTGAAAGTGAACTGTGAACTCTCAGACATCTATGTGAAATCACTTTCCTGAGATAAATACTTTGAAAAGCTCCAACTGGCCCACAGAGTTGTTTAGTTGAGTTCCTGAAAACAGTTGAGAATCTTAGACACCTGTGATTTAGTGAGGACGTGCTTCTCAGGAGAGCCCTACAAGGGACTAACAGAAGCAGAATAAGCAACAGAAGAAAGGCTTTCAGGTAATGACCAGTTACGGCCAAATCCAGCATTGCCCTGCCTAGAGCCGGGAGGAGCGGTCTGTACTATCAGGGAGTCATCAGTATCAGGTCGAGACAGTGTCATCCCCAGGGTTCTGGGCATGGAACAGGCAGTTCCCTAGAGAAAGGTGATTGATGTTAACCCTTAATCTTAGCACTGGAAGCAGCAGGCAGCATGTGTATACTGACAATGGGATCTGCATGTGTGCCCAGAATATCTACTGCCAGAGCTTTGGTAAAGAAGAAGGAGAAAAAAACAGGGTAATTATAGATTTGGGCACTAAGCAAGGCAGGAGGCGGAGACGACTAGGCGTTCTTCTCCTCATTAAGAAGTCACTGAAGGGTAAGGCCAAAGGGGGCTGGGAAGAAAATTTTAGAGAGTTCTAAAAAGAAAGTGTTACTTATTTCTTGTTGTTCAGTCGCTCAGTTGTGTCCAACTCTTTGCAACCCCATGGACTGGAGCACACCAGGCATCCCTCTCCTTCACCATCTCCTGGAGCTTGTTCAAACTATTGTCCACTGAGCTGGTTATGCCATCTAATCATCTTATTAACTTAATTCTTAGTTAACTTGAAAATGTAAACACAGAACTTCTTTCTGTCACTGACTGGATTCTTTTCCCCCTTTTAGAAATTAAAACCTAAGAACACTAAAGAGGGAAGGATACACACCTTCTGTCATCTATTTTTGCAAGTATTAGCGTAACAATCACCCTGGGACACCTTTGTATAGTTAGGATCCACTAGACATTGCATATTCCTTATCCCCGGGGCTCTACCAGGCAGAGAGGACAGTCCTGCAATTGACTGATCTCACACTTGTGGGTGCGCAGTGACCCCGCTTGAATAATGTGACACCATAAAGCACCCCCTGGAAAGAACACAGCCCACTAAACCTCCTGAAAAATATCTTTCCCAGAAATATACTCTCTCCTTTCAGACCCCATGCTTTTCAGAATGGTGTCAACTTATAACAGCTCCTTGACATTAATTACCACACCATCCTATAAGTTTAGCCCTCTGCAAAGCAGCTAAAGCTGTCAGGGAGGGCCCCATATTTTAATATTCACTTACCTTGAAACCAAAGTGTCACAAAAGATACTCACTTTCAGTTCCTCCTTCCTTTTCAAACATTAGGAGGTAAGTGACCCCACCATCAAATCCACAAATTTTGATTAATTCCTTCCACTTAAAATGTTCCAATTTTTGCCAAGGTATGTGGTCTACAGACTGACAGCCTCATTAAGAGCTTATTCAAGGGCTTGATTATACAGTTTGGGGAGTTTCTTGAGCCCTGGCAGTCTGAGGTATAGAATCTCCCTCCCATCTGCCCACTGCAGTAGCCTGTCTGATACCCAAAGGTGAAGAGATTTCAGATTTCAGTACAGTCAGTTCTCAGCCTGCACACAAGTTTTAGAAGCACCAGTTTCTGTCCTTAAGCATTCTCTTAAGGACATGCCTGCCCCATGTCACTTCTTCATAAGGGCTTCTCAGGGCTGAACAGAAGCAGAGGGCTCCACAGGCCCATGAAGGAAATGTGTGCTCAGAATCCTTGTCTGGAACCGTGTCCCAAGGATGTTCCTATTAGTCAAAGCCAAAGATCAAAGACAGAGAATAAATGTAACTCACTGGCTATGAATTTCTGAACAGGGTAAATGAGGACAGAGGCCTATAAGAGAAGCACTATATTCCTATCTACAAAGCATACCTTGTACCCCACTGACAAGCTTCCTCTTCAGTGGGAGCCAGGAAATGACCACAATCATTTAACACTGCTAAGTTGAAGTTGTAGTCTTCCCTCCTAAGTAATTTGGTTCCTCCATGTTTCTTTGGGGTCAGTTATTTGGAAATTGGAAAGTACTTTTCTAGTAAAACCATGTCAGTATGTTACTTAAGGTCTTAAAATAACTTGCCATCATCCTTTTAACCATGTCACTGTTGATGCTATCAAGCTTTGGGGATTAACCTTCAATCCCAACAACAAATTATTACCCACATTTTCAGATTTAAAAAACAAACAAGCAAAAGCTGAGACATAAAGAGATAATCTTCCCAAAATCACACAGTTAAAAAATAAGACTAAGCTAACATTGAAGTTAGGATTTGTCTAATCCTGCAGGAGAACTAATAACCACGATGCTCTACCCTCTCTTAAAATTAGTACTAAGAAAATTACCCTCCCAATAGGACTGGAGTGTCCACCACATATAAGGATGTCTGATGAAAAATGAATTGATTTCCACTTTGAAATGCCCAAGCCCCACATTCTTCTGATATTATCTCTAGAGTGATAACAAAACCTCTCTTCCAAATTCTTCACAGTCCAACCCATTCCAGTCTCAGATCAGTAGCCATTTCTCTATAATACTTCCCTAACCCCCTGCTCATCAGACCAGGTTGCAGGGCCCACCTTTGTCCTTCACTGTTCTCTGGACTTACCTTGCCATGCTTACCCATTGTGTTATAAGCATCTCTCCCTTTTTTGTCTCTTCCATTGGACTGTGTGCTTCCTGACAGCAGGGGCTGTGTGCTATTTTTTTTATTTGATCCCCAGTGACATATCTAGCAATGTACCACCTCTAACTGACTGGTCTTAATGGGTGAATGTTCCAAGGAGGTTGGGGAAACAGATGAGTGTGGGTACTAGCATCTCCTGGAAGCCTTCTCCCCTAGGGATCCTGTTTGGTCCTAGATGGTCAGATTCCTTCTTTGCTTCTCAGGCTCAAAGACCAATCTAAATCACTCCCATTTATATCCCTATACTAGCAAGGTTTTCCCACTCCCCTCTGTACCCTGTGGAAGGGTTACTGCAGCAGAGGAAAGGAGAGCAGGAGGTGCCACACTGTCTCTTAAATGTCTCCACGTCATCTGTTAGAATTAGTCACATCACTCTGCCTCTGCACTGAGGGAGCTGGGAAGTCCAGCCTCCCCACATGCCTACAAAAAAGAGAACTGGAAATGGGTAACCAGCACTGATGAAGCCTACCATAATCCAGAACCCAGACATTTTCTTTCTTGGTTCGTTTTGACTCTGCAACCTAATCTTTAGATTACTTTTCAGAAAGCCAGGTAGCTACCAGCTGAAGAAAGGTTCTTATTCGTTGAAAAACATAGAGGCAGCATGTATCTACCTTGCTTGCTTCTTAACTAAATTACTATAATGGATATTTCCTCATAGAATTGAGAAGAAAAACCTTAAGTTAAAAGACTGGAACTGGTCCTTGACTGAGGTATGAGAGGTCACTGAGAATATAAGTATCACAGAGTAATGAAGTGCTTGGAGTCACCTGACTAGGACAGCCACTTTAATAAAAGAAAAAAAAATCACGAGTGATTTAATCTCATATAGCACTTTAGCGCTTACAAAGCTTTTTTTTAAATGGGGGTGGGGGCATAAGGTATGATTTTTTATTGTGATAAAATAGAAATAACATAATATTTACCATTCAGACCTTTTTAAAGCATACAGTGTAGTAGCATTAAGTACCTTCAAGACATTGGACAGTATCTAGTTTCAGAACTTTTTCATCAATCCAAATGGAAACCTTTGTCCATTAAAACACTGTCCATTCCCTGTCTCCCTAGACCCTAAAAACCCTGAGTCTTCTTTATATCCCTATAGATTTTCCTATTCTGGATATTTAACAGAAGTGGAAGTGATATATTAATAATATGTGGTGTTTTTGTTTTATTTTGTTTATGACTCCTTTTATTTAGCATATTTTCAAGATTTATCCATGCCATATCATGTACTAGCACTTCATTCATTTTTGTTGCCAGACAGTATTCTGTTGTATGGATATATCACATTTATTTACTCATTTATCACCTGATGGACATTTGGGCTGTTTCCTGTTTTGGCTGTTGTGAATAGACTTGCTACAAACATTCACAGACAAGGTTTTATTTGAACACCTATTTTTCTACTATCTTGGGCACATATCTAAGAGTGGAATTGCTGGGTCGTACATTAACTCTATGCTTATTTGTTGAAGACTCTGTAAGCTTTTTAACATTCTTATTTTATTTAATCTTCCCAGCATCCCTGTGTAATGTACTACTATCTCCATTTTACAAATGAGGGACATTCAAAGAAAGGCATTAAGTGAATCACCAGACTAAGCCTTGATTTACCCTCCTATAATAAGCACGTCATAAGACCACAGTGAAAACCAAAATGAGACAGATTTATATCTAGATATGTTTTCCTCTACCTTAAAAATATGATGAATCTTAAAATAGAACATTCCATAACAGTGATAGAATATCACAGACTCCAGGATAAGAGAAATCCTCCTTAGCTTCTCTATTCTCTTGCATGCATCATCAGTTTAATATTTAGGTCACTGGTTTTATAGGCTTCAAGAAGCTCTACCACATAGAGCTTATATAGAAAGTTTCAGAAAATGAAAAACACTTTAAATTAAAGCTAGGCCTGTTGTGATTTTATATACATGAAGGTGACCCTTTCCTTTCAAAGACAGAGAAGTGGTGGTGTGACTACCTGAGTTGGGATGTACACAATGTCACAAAACGGCAAACACAATGATATGAGTGATAGAGGAGAGAAGTGGGGGTATCAGGACTCAGGCATGAGAACTTCCTCTTGCCTTCTTGCAGTGCAAACACTGTGGCTGAAAACTCCTGAGTCACTTCTGAAATCTGCCATTTAAACATATGGATAGTTTGGGTGATCCAGCTGAAAATCATCCATTTCTGAACACTGTCTCCTTCTCAGGGTCACAGTGGTAGTGGGCTGGGGATCTCAAAGCCAGGTGTACACTTTGGGTCCCCAACTGCTGGCCTCCATTAGCTGGAACTGAGGCAGCCTGGGCCAGTCAAATTCTCTTGCCTAGAAATTTGGAATTGGAATTCAGAAAATAGTTAAGCTCTGGATAGCCAAGATCATAACGTGAAAACTGGGCTGTGGAATAACCATTTTCAGCCTTGCAGGTAAAGGAGCAGCCTTTAAAACGTACACAGAGACACAGAGAATGGACTGAACCAGTGGCACAAAAATAAAGAGATCAAGAGCAAAAGAAAGAAAGAGACAGAGGCACTGTCTGATTTCTAGACCCACTCCCTTCTTGAAGACTTAGGATTCTGTGAGAACCCCTGCACTCTTGTCATAAACACCATTTGGTTTAAGCTAGCTGGCAGACTGGCCAGCTGTTACCAAGCCAGCCCCTTTCATTCAGGGCACACAGACAAATTACATTCCCAGAATTCACTGCAGTTAGTTGCGGTCATGTGACCGGGCCCTGAATAATAAAATGGGAGAGGAAGTGATATTCTCTACTTTCAGAATTGGCAATAAAACCTCCCCTGTGATTCTCCACTAGCACTCTTTCCTCATAGGCCAGTTAAAAGTCAACACTAGGGACAATAGCAGAAGTCTCCTGTTGACAATGTCAGCACCTCCTTAGCCTAAGGTCCTAAAAGAATGCTTGGAGCAGCCAAGCCACTCTCACCAAGTAGACTTTACAAGCTCAAGGAAAAAATTCACCTTAGGTTAAGACTTTACAGAGATTTCAGGCTCTAAGTGACATAATATCAAGCTTTATCTGAACAAATACAAGGCAGTTTCTTGTATACAAATACAAGTAGGTTTTTTTGAAACCTGCCATCGAAGAATCTTAAAACATCACACCTCCAGCATATCGCTTCCTTTCAGTTGCTGTTTGTTAAAAAGGCTGAAGACCTTGGGACAAACACCTTGTGTGCCAGGCTCTGAAGCTTGCAGCAGAGGGCAGAGGTAAAGGACTCAATCCATAGAATGCCAGACAAGGCTAGCTCAGGTGACATCACACATACCTCTATTTGGACAGATATCCTTTGAATGCTCTACCAGTTCTGAGAGTAATCAGCCACCCTCTCAGTCTCCCTATGGCTGTGCAAGTTAAAAGCAAGGGCTTTTCATGTAGAAACTTTGTGTTTCTATTGAAGTCAGTACTGAAACATGTTTCCTTTCCAAATGACTCAGGCAGGTTTTCAAGATGGTCCATCCAATAGCAATCTGCTCAGTTACTGGAGTTCTAGAAAGGACTGACCAAAGAAAATGGCTTTATCAAAGAGCTATATTGACAGCTGATGTGCCTCTAACTATTCTGGAAGACAGTCTTGAAAACAACAGTTCTATATGTGCAATATGCAATGGCACCCCACTCCAGTACTCTTGCCTGGAAAATCCCATGGACGGAGGAGCCTGGTAGGCTGCAGTCCATGGGGCCGCGGGGAGTCGGACACAACTGAGCGACTTCACTTTCACTTTTTACTTTCATGCATTGGAGAAGGAAATGGCAACCCACTCCAGTGTTCTTGCCTGGAGAATCCCAGGGACAGCAGAGCCTGGTGGGCTGCCATCTATGGGGTCGCACAGAGTCAAACACTACTGAAGCAACTTAGCAGCAGCAGCATAAATTCCTATTCTATCCCTGGGAGCAGTAACTCTTGTGGAAGACAAAATTTAATGGATTTAGCAGGGTTATTAACCTGGGCAAACTCTGAGAGATAGTGAGGGACAGGGACCCCTGGTGTGCTACCATCCATGGGGTCATGAAGAGTTGGACACAACTGAGCAACTGAACAACAACAACAGGGCTATTAACAAGAGGACATAGAAGGCAGATCTTCTTGACATTATTTTACAAACCTAAGTGGCTTTCTGTACAAAAAAAATGTCTCTAGAAAAAATGTATTAAGTGCAGTGGAACTCACTTCAAGACCAAGTGCTTGCTTTAAAAGGCATGTAGTTTTTGTAACATTTAAACTAACAGTCTTTGTTGTCTATAATATGTATAAGATTGAAGGTGTGAGAGCTTCAATTCGAGGGAAGCAATGAAAACATCTCACTTTTAGGTAATTTTATCAGTCTTTCAAGAACAGGGGAAAACTCCAAAATGTGGGAAATATTCAACATTAGGAACCTATTTAGGCATCTGTTCTTTAGCAGTTGGGCCAAGACCCTGGGAGATTCTGAGCGCATAAAATCAATCACCATCATCCCAACTGCAGCAGCCCCTTTCTTCAACACTTTGGAAGTCCCACTTCACCCAAAATACACCATTATTTTTGCTCACATTAAAATTCCACACAATTTACAAGCTAAGTATATGGAATACTGAAATCAGATTGATTTTATTCTTTGCAACCAAAGATGGAGAAGCTCACAGTCAGCAAAAACAAGACCAGGAGCTGACTGTGGCTTTGATCACGAACTCCTAATTGCCAAATTCAGACTGAAACTGAAGAAAGTAGGGAAAACCACTAGACCATTAAGGTATGACCTAAATCAAATCCATTATGATTATGCAGTGGGAGTAAAAAATAAATTCAAGGGATTAGATATGATAAACAGAGTGCCTAAAGAACTATGGACAGAGGTTCGTGACATTGTACAGGAGACAGGGAGCAAGACCATTCCCAAGAAAAAGAAATGCAAAAAAGCAAAGTGATTATCTGAAGAGGCCTTACAAATAGCTGGGAAAAGAAGAGAAGCAAAAGGCAAAGGAGAAAGCAAAGATATACCCATCTGAATGCAGAGTTCCAAAGAATATCAAGGAGAGATAAAAAATCCTTCTTCAGTGATCGATGCAAAGAAATAGAAGAAAACAACAGTATGGGAAAGACTAAAGATCTCTTCATGAAAATTAGAGATACCAAAGGAACATTTCATGCAAAGATGGGCTCGATAAAGGACAGAAATTATATGGGCCTAACAGAAGCAGAAGATATTAAGAAGAGGTGGCAAGAATACACAGAAGAATTATACAAAAAAGATCTTCACAACCCAGATAACCACGATGGTGTGATCACTTGCCTAGAGCCAGACATCCTAGAATGGGAAGTCAAGTGGGCCTCAGGAAGCATCACTACGAACAAAGCTGGTGGAAGTGATGGAATTCCAGTTGAGCTATTTTAAATCCTAAAAGATGATGCTGTGAAAGTGCTTCACTCCATATGCCAGCAAATTTGGAAAACTCAGCAGTGGCCATGGGACTGGAAAAGGTCAGTTTTTATTCCAATCCCCAAAAAAGGCAACGCCAAAGAAAGCTCAAACTACCACACATTTGCACTCATCTCACATGCTAGCAAAGTGATGCTCAAAATTCTCCAAGCCAGATATTCAAGATGGGTTTTGCAAAGGCAGAAGAACCAGAGATCAAATTGCCAACATCCATTGGATCATCAAAAAAGTGAGACAGTTCCAGAAAAACATCTACTTTTGCTTTATTGACTATGCCAAAGCCTTTGACTGTGTGGATCACAACAAACTGTGGAAAATTCTTAGAGATGGGAATTCCAGACTACCTGATCTGCCTCTTGAGATATGTGTCTGCAGGTCAAGAAGTAACAGTGAGAATTGGACATGGAACAGCAAACTGGTTACACATCAAGAAAGGAGTACATCAAGGCTGTATATTGTCACCCTGGTTATTTAACTAATATGCAGAATGCATCATGAGAAACGCTGGACTGGATGAAGCCCAAGCTGGATCCAGATTCCAGGAAGAAATATCAATAACCTCAAATATGCAGATGACACCACCCTTATGGCAGAGAGCAAAGAAGAACTAAAGAGCTTATTGATGAAAGTGAAAGAGGAGAGTGAAAAAGTTGGCTTAAAACTCAACTTTCAGAAAACTAAAATCATGGCATCTGGCCCCATCACTTCATGGCAAATAGACAGGGAAACAATGAAAACAGTGACAGACTTTATTTGGGGGGGCTCCAAAATCACCGCAGATGGTGACTGCAGCTATGAAATTAAAAGCTGCTTGCTCCTTGGAAGAAAAGCTGTGACCAACCTAGACAGCATATTAAACAAAGAGACATTACTTTGCTGACAAAGGTCTGTCTAGTCAAAGCTATGGTTTTTCCAGGAGTCATGTATGGATATGAGAATTGAACTATAAAGAAAGCTGAGCACCAAAGAACTGATGCTCCTGAACTGTGTGTTGGAAGAGACTCTTGAGAGTCCCTTGGACTACAAGGAGATCCAACCAGTCCACCCTAAAGGGAATCAGTCCTGAATATTCATTGGAACGACTGGTGCTGAAGCTGAAACTCCAATACTTTGGCCACGTGATGCGAAGAACTGACTCATTGGAAAAGACCCTGATGCTGGGAAAGATTGAAGGTGGGAGGAGAAGGGGATGACAGAGGATGAGATAGTTGGATGGTATCACTGACTCAATGGACATGAGTTTGAGTAAACTCCGCGTGTTGGTGATGGACAGGGAGGCGAGCTGCAGTCCATGGGGATCCAAAAAGTCGGACATGACCGACTGAACTGAACTGAAATATATGGAAGATCAAAAAGTTAAATAGAATGTGGCCCTCCATATCCCTGGAAGAATCTTTGTCCTTGGAGACATGTGGTGGTAGAACGAAGTATAATTTCTTCAACACCTTTTATCATATCTTATTATCATAGTCCACAAATGGGGAATGCATGAAATGAAAGAAGCCTCAACAAGACTACTCAATCTTCAGTGCCCTTTAATATTTACCTTAGAAGACACAAATAACCTCATATAATTCTTTCACTGAGTATTCACAAGAAGACTTGAAATAAAAAATGTAATTTTTTATTTATAAAGATTAGACTAGAAGAAGTGTAAAAAGGTTAACTATACAGTAACTATCAAAAAGAGAGATTTCGGCTTTCAGAACAAGGCTCATTCTGTTGTTCCACATGCTCTTTCTGATGCTCACACCTGTTGATCTACTATCATTTTTACCCACAGGACTTTAAGACTAGGAAAATATCACTGGCATTCCTTAGAACCTTATAGACAAAGTAGAAAAATGTGGATAAGGGTACAGACAGTATATTTATAGCTGACTGTACAGCCCCCTCCAAAGGTTACTAACAGTAATCAACTGCAGTCAATGACAAACAAGGAGGTCCACTCTCTGCCAAAGTCCTGATTCCTACTTACCAACTGCTTGTGATGAATATATCAAATGGGTGCTCAATGAATTTCTTGGTTAACAAAACAGTCTCAATGACTAACAGATTAGGTGGCAAGGCCAGAGCAGGCATGGCATTCAAATTCCTTGCCTATGCCCTGTCTTCTTACCAACTGGGAACTGTCCTATGGCTAGTCAAGTAACTTTACACTGCCTGCTGCTGGTTGGAGCAAGGAGAAACAACTGATTCAAGTTGTATCAATCTTGTGTCAAATCTTCCTATACTGGGAACTGGAGTAGGGATCATATTGCTTAGCTGAGTGTCCTGTTCTGAAAGTAACACAGACCCAGGGGCTGCAGGTAGTTTGAAGATGGCTAGGATGGGTCTTTGGAAAATTAAATGGAAGACATGTTCTATAAAAAAGTAAAATGTGAAGTGAATTTCAGGGAAGAGGTCATATGATACCTGACCAAGGGAGGTGGGAAGTGACCAAGGCCTTCCTTGTCACTGAAGTTTACACTTCCAGCTCCAGTTTCTCATAACCCTCAGCTGTGATTTCTGCCCTTGAATTCTATGAAACATTCCTGATCATAAACCTTCTTTCACTTAAACTGAGTGAGGAGGTTCTGATCCTTATAAACAACCAACCAAAGGATTATTCAAATTGATGATTATATTTAAATCCTTCTCCCTTTGTAGGAGGAAAAAAGATATAAAACTCTTCAGAACAGCATCCTGGGCACAGACCTCTCAACCTCTGTGTCCTGTTGCTTCTCAGAACCTAGAAAATGAAATGATTCCTCCCTCTTGGATATTATGTTTACTGAGTGACACTTTCATACAAAGTGCTCTTTGAGCCCTTACAAAGCCTGAGAGTCAAGAATGTTTTAAGTTTGCTGTAGATTGTATTATTGTTTTTGTGCATGCTTGTTTAAAAGTATGTTTATACTTCTGTCTGAGTGCCTCATTGTAATGAGGTTGTGGGAGATGTACTATAACCACTTACCTCTTATCACTCAAAGTCATTGGTATCGACCACAGAGAATACAGTAATTGTGGGTAGGCTTGGTTAAATGTGAAACTCTGGATGTATCAGAAAAATGAAAGGGGGTTGGGAGGGCAGACCTTTCTCCTTCTGAGTTGCCTCAGGCAATAGACCTATCACTACATGGCTGCAGCTGACTTTATCTCCAAAAAAAAAAAAAAATCTCTGAAATGAACAGAGCAGTCTAGAAACAAAATGGCCTCCAAGTGAATTCTTCCCATCACTTTAGATACAGAAGCCAAAAATCTTCTCACCAGACAGATGGCAAAGGAGATCCTTGCAAGAACAGGATCCCTAAATTATCCCACTTTTGCAATTTAGGAAACAGTAAGCTGTCTTAGAAACCCACCCCAACTTTTCTTACTTTTGACTGCCTTTCACTGAGCACCCTTAAGTAATACTTCATTTAACTATCACAATGATCTTCTGCGGTAGATATTGTTATAACTCCCACCTTATCTGATAAGGTTTTCATAGGTTACGTACATTCCCCAGAATTATCCAATTACCAAGTAGCAGAACCAACACTTCAGCCCAGATTCCTACCCATTGCTCTTTCAAGCACTCAGAACTTTACTGTATCATGGGTTGTCTTACACCAACAGCACTGTAGCTTGTTAGAAATTCAGATTCTCAGGACTTACTCCAGAACTTTCTAAATAAGAATCTGCACTTTGACAAGACGCCTGGTGATTTGCATGCACAAGAAAGTTTCAGAAGCCCTAACTTTAAAAAATCTATGTTTTAATTGCCCCCAAGGCACTGCTGCTGCTGCTACTGCTAAGTCACTTCAGTCGTGTCCGATTCTTTGCGACCCCAGAGATGGCAGCCCACCAGGCTCCGCCGTCCCTGGGATTCTCCAGGCAAGAACACTGGAGTGGGTTGCCATTTCCTTCTCCAATGCATGAAAGTGAAAAGTGAAAGTGAAGTCACTCAGTCATGTCCTAGTGATCCCATGGACTGCAGCCTACCAGGCTCCTCCGTCCATGGGATTTTCCAGGCAAGAGTATTGGAATGGGGTGCCAAAGGCATTACTAGCCGTTAAACCTACCCAATCCATTAGAGCTTCCCTGATGGCTCAGATGGTAAAGAACCCACCTGCAATGCAGGAGACCCAGGTTCGATCCCTGGGTCAGGAATATCCCATGGAAAAGGGAATGGCAACCCACTCCAGTATTCTTGCCTGAAGAATCCCATGGACAGAGGAGCCTGGCAGACTACAATCCATCAGTTCACAAAGATCCATTGGACACAACTGAAGCTACTAAGACATTATGGTCCATTCTATCCCTGTGCTATGCTCAGTTGCTCAGTCCTGTCTGACTCTTTGTGACTCCATGGACTGTAGCCCACCATGCTCCTCTGTCCATGGGGATTCTTTAGACAAGAATACTGGAGTGAGTTGCCATGCGCTCACCTCCAAGGGATCTTCCCAACCCAGGGATCAAACCCAGGCCTCCCACACTGCAGGCAGATTCCTTACCATCTGAGTCACCAGGGAAGCACATGAATACTGGAGTGGGTAGCCTATCCCTTCTCCAAAGGATCTTCCCAACCCAAGAATCAAACTGGGGTCTCCTGCATTGCATGCAGATTCTTTACCAGCTGAGCTACCAGGGAAACCCATTCTATCCCTGGGCCTTATCTAAATGGGCAATATATACATGACTCATCTTCTCACTCTTATTTACTGTATTAGTTATGATTTTTCTGTATTTCCTTCTGCTTTGACATTTTGAGGTCTTGCTGACACAGGAAGGGATTACCCTTCCCAGGGTTGGCTAAATCCTAGTGAAGTAAGCACTTTCCCAAGAGCATGCTCTTCAAAAGCAAACTAGCCTCCAGAGGCCCTGGCCCCTACCACTTCCTTTATCAGACCCTCAACAGGGCTCTCATATGCCAAGATACTCTCCACCCATCCTAACCACCCTAGTGCTAGGTATCAGACAAGTAGGAGAAGCCAGAGTCTGTTGAGATGATTCAAACTAGCTAATCCTAAGCCTGTCTTCTCTGTCTCATCTTGCTTTTCCCACAGAAATCACCAGAAAGGCATTTGTCCATGTTTCCCCTCACTTTCCCTCCTGACTGATTCCATGGCTTTCCCAGGTCACCCTGTGTAACATGGCATGCCTTCTGTTTCCAGGGAACCGTAAGTACACAAAGTTCTTCATGACATTTCCATGTCTGCATGTGTTACCATATCTGATCAAAACAAATCTTGGACACATTTTAAAACAGGCATACCTTGGAGATTCTATAGGTTTGGTTTAAACTACTGCAAAAAAGCAAATATCACAATAAAGAGGGTCATACAAGGTTATTGGTTTCTCATATAAGCATATAAAAATTATGCCTACACTATGCTATAGTCTATTAGGTATGCAATAGTATTTTGTCTAAGAAAAACAAAGGGTACGTTTCTTAAATAAAAAACACTTTACTGCTAAAAAATACTAACCATCATCTAAGCCACCTTCAGTCAGCCAATAGTTTTGCCTTAGCAACATCAAAAATTACTGATCACAGAACACTGTCACAACTACATTAATAATTAAAACAATAAATATTGCAAGAATTAGCAAAATGTGACACAGGGACACAAAGTGAGCAAACACTGTTGAAAAATGGCAGCGGTGTCCATCACTTCCACAAGTTTGCTTATCCCCCTTAGTAATCCTTCCTTCTGTGTCCTGATCCCTTCCAAAACCACTGATCTGCTTTCTGTTACCATAGATTAGTTGATTTTCTAGACTTTCATAAATATAAAAGAATCACAGGGCAAGTACTCTTTTTTATTATGGCAAAATATGCATGACATAAAATGTACCATTTTAACCCTTTTTGACTGTACATTCACACTGCTGTGCAAATGTGTACTGTTTTTTGACTTTCTTTCATTCAGCATGTTTTGAGGTTCATTCAGGTGTGATGGTTCACTCCTGTATCACAGAACAGTATTCCATTGTATGACTATACCATGATTTATTTATTCACCTATTGATGGACATTTTGATTGTTACCAGTTTGAGGCCGTTTGTAAATAAAGCTGCTATAAATATTCATGTATAAATCTTTGTAAAGATAATTTTCTATTTCTCCTGGGCAAGTACCTAGGGGTGTGATGGCTGGGTATATTTAACTTCATAAGAAATTGCCTGTTTTGAAAAGTGGGTATAGCATCTTACAGTCTCACCTATGGTATATGAGAGTTCCAGTTTCTAAATATCCTTGCTAATACTTTGTATGGTCAGATGTTTCTTTGAGCCATTCAAATAGTTGTATGGTGGCATCTCATTGTGGTTAAATCACTTGAAAACAGTACTATGCTTTCAGGTGTTGCTTTTAAGAATTGTTAGGTAGGAACTTACAGTTACCAAAGGGGAAAGATATGACAGGATAAATCAGGAGTTTTGGATTAACATAACACACTGCTAAGCTAAGTTGCTTTAGTCGTGTCCGACTCTGCACGACCCCATAGACGGCAGCCCACCAGGCTCCCCCGTCCCTGGGATTCTCCAGGCAAGAACACTGGAGTGGGTTGCTATTTCCTTCTCCAATGCATGAAAGTGAAAAGTGAAAGTCAAGTTGCTCAGTTGTGTCCTACTCTTTGCAACCCCATGGACTGTAGCGCACCAGGCTCCTCCATCCATGGGAGTTTCCAGGCAAGAGTACTGGAGTGGGGTGCCATTGCTTTCTCCATACACATACTACTATATATAAATTAGATAACCAACAAGGACCTACTATATAGCACAAGGAACTAAATTCCATATTTTATAATAACTTATAAGGGATAAGAATTTGAAATATATATATATAGTACAAAAGATATATTTATATGTGTGTGTGGGTTAATCACTTAGTCATGTGTGACTCTATGCAACCACATGGACTGTAGCCTGCCAGGCTTCTCTGTCCATAGAATTCTCCAGGCAAGAATACTGGAGTGGGTTGCCATTTCTTCCTCCAGGGGGTCTTCCCAACCTTGGGATCAAACCTGGGTCTCCTGCATTGACAGGTGGATTCTTTACCATCTGACCCATCTGGGAAGCCCATTATATATATATAACTGGATCACATTGCTGTATGTCTAAAACTAACACAATATTGTAAATCAACTATATTTGAATAAAAAAAATTTTTTTTTAAGATCTGTAGGTGAGACCAGAGTATTCATCAGTCTAATGGTTCCCCTCAATATGTCAGCAAATTTGGAAAACTCAGCTGTGGCCACAGGACTGGAAAAGGTCAATTTTCATTCCAATCCCAAAGAAAGGCAATGCCAAAGAATGCTCAAATTACTGCACAATTGCACTCATCTCACACACTAGTAAAGTAACCCTCAAAATTCTGCAAGCCAGGCTTCAGCAATACATGAACTTCGAGATGTTCAAGCTGGTTTTAGAAAAGGCAGAGGAGGCAGAGATCTAATTGCCAACATCCGCTGGATCATCAAAAAAGTAAGAGAGTTCCAGAAAAACATATATTTCTGCTTTGTTGACTATGCCAAAGCCTTTGACTGTGTGGATCACAATAAAGTGTGGGAAATTCTGAAAAAGATGGGAACACCAGACCACCTGACTTGCCTCTTGAGAAACCTGTATGCAGGTCAGGAAGCAATAGTTAGAACTGGACATGGAACAACAGACTGGTTCCAAATAGGAAAAGGAGTACGTCAAGGCTGTATATTGTCACCCTGCTTATTTAACTTATATGCAGAGTACATCATGAGAAATGCTGGGCTGGATGAATCACAAGCTGAAATCAAGAATTCTGGGAGAAATATCAATAACCTCAGATATGCAGATGACACCACCCTTATGGCAGAAAGTGAAGAGGAACTAAAAAGCCTCTTGATGAAAGTGAAAGAGGAGAGTGAAAAAGTTGGCTTAAAGCTCAACATTCAGAAAATTAAGATGATGGCATCCGGTCCCATCACTTCATGGGAAATAGATGGGGAAACAGTGGAAACAGTGGCTGACTTTATTTTTCTGGGCTCCAAAATCACTTCAGATGGTGATTGCAGCCATGAAATTAAAAGATGCTTACTCCTTGGAAGGAAAGTTGTGACCAACCTAGACAGCATATTAAAAAGCAGAGAGATTACTTTGTCAACAAAGATCCATCTAGTCAAGGCTATTGTTTTTCTAGTGGTCATGTATGGATGTGAGAGTTGGACTATAAAGAAAGCTGAGCACTGAAGAATTGATGCTTTTGAACTGTGGTATTGTAGAAGACTCTTGAGAGTCCCTTGGACTGCAAGGAGATCCAACCAGTCCATTCTGAAGGAGATCAGCCCTGGGATTTCTTTGGAAGGAATGATGCTAAAGCTGAAATTCCAATACTTTGGCCACCTGATGCGAAGAGCTGACTCATTGGAAAAGA